>NW_010121770.1:0-12290 GCF_000699245.1 Pterocles gutturalis
TCAGCTTAACCCAGGACATTCTGTCACAATGATGTAGCTGCAGATCCCTTTGGTGTTTGCTAGCTTAGTTGCTGCTGCACTACTGACTTCCCCTTCAAGCTCATAATCATGACTAAGCTGAAGAGCTGTAACCTGAATCCTGGTTTTGGAAGGATAATATTCATCCACAGTGCAACCTCCTGTAGGTAAAGATATGTTTCATGCTGGCTTATAAAGTCAGCCTGCTACCCTCTGCTAGCCAGGACTGACAATGACCTACAACATGATGGCACCAGATAGCTCTCTGCTTTGTTCTTAAATCAATTCAAAGGTTCAATGCCAATTCCCCTGAAAGCAGACTATTACAGGACATGCTTTTCCTTGCATTTGCAGGTGATTAAAATAGCCTAGAGTGACTTGCTGTAACAGTGCACTTAGCAGCCATCAGCCATTTAAAACCCTAGAAATAGGAAGAGGGTTGGTATATCCTCTATGCTCTGCCAATAACTGTCACTCCCACTAAGATCCATGATAGTAATTTCATTTTCATAAAGGACACTGTTAATTCAGAAGATGTGCAGAGAAAAATACAAAAAAATCTAAGCTGAAATGACAAAAGTGTCTGGACAAACGGGGTTTCCAGAGGAGAAATCCAGCATTTATTAAAATATGTGTATTAATATATATCCTTCATGTTTGCACACTGAAACCTGAACACAGACAGCAGGGTGAGTCCTAAATGTCTGGGCTCATGGATTTAGTCTCATCAAACACATTTTGGAACATTTTGCTTGTGTTTTTTGGAAAGTAATTGTATTTGTGAATAAGGGAATTGTATTGAAACCTTCAGGATTTCACATCTTGGCTACTGTAATACCTTATTCATCTGTGAAGTATATGTTGGTTTTTATTAACAATTACTGTATTCAGCTGTATTCTTTCTCTTTTAAAAAGAAAAGAGCAGGCCTGAACCAGCCTGACCAAAACATTTGATCAGAAACAGGAAATAATGGTTAAAAATAGCTTGACCTTTTAACTACAAAACCTTCTGCAACTGAGGGAACATTTAAAACAAGGTTACTCTGAAAGAGCCTGGTGGCTTAGAGATGGTTACTGTTTTCTTCCTGGGTATGGTTTCTTTGCATACTTTTTGGGTGCTTTGTCCAGCTGCTGCCCCATACCAGTTGCCAAGTAAGATCATCATGTGCTTATTTCCCATAATGTCAATAATAACGGCAAGAAGTGAGCTCTAATTCTACACCTGAACCTACAAGACATTTACATCAGACTTGTTGAACTTTGTATCTTGGGATGATGAATCCTACGGGCTGTCTCAAAGTGAAGGGAATGTCGTTGTCATTTCATATAACACTGTCTACCATCCAGTAAGGACAGTTCACCTGCCAGAGCCTTTCTCGGATAAATAAATCTATAATTCATCTGGTTGTTGTGTTTTGCCAGTTCCTTACTTTCTGCCTGCTGTGTTTTCAATTTTTCCTATTTTCTTCCTTCCTGCCACTGATCTTGTACCTCAGATAATAGTAAACATTTTAATCTTTTTTTAGCCCAGAAAAGGTCATTTCATCTTTCCTGTCCTGAAAATATAGATCAGGGAATTTTGCTTAGTGATATTTCATTTATCCTTAACCAGCTTTTGCTTGACCTGGGGGGCTTAGGTTATTTTAGAAAGTCAGCCAGGGCTGATGCTTGTTTTCCACCACTTCAAATTTTTTGTATCTTGTTATCTCTTTAAATGCTTAATTGTTCTTTCTGTTAATCCTTCATTATTTCCAGTTCAACCTTTGATGACTTCAGCTTCAAACTTCTTATATCTTTCCTTTCTCTGCTATACTGAAATAATGAGCCACCATCAGCTGTCTCTTAGCCACATCTGCAGAGTGCAGTTAAATCATCTTTTACCTCTCTCTCACAAGCTAAATCAATTAGGCATCTGTCAGCTGCTTAAAAAAAGAAGAATACATTTTTTGGACATTTCTGAAAAGTAAGGTCTTCTAACTCTGATGCAAGTGAGGGATGTTAAGGATACAGGAAGACTGTATAAGGGATACCCAATGCATATAAGATAGTTTGTTGGCCTGAAATGGTGTGGCTCAGTCTCTGGCCTTCCATATCACTCTGTCACATGTGGAATAGTATCAGCATTCTAGATCTTAGTATCCCTCCACCAAAGCCTTACTTGTTCATTAAGACTGTATAAAAGATGATAGGCAGAGAGAAAGTGTCACCTTAAAATGCCTGATGTTGATCCTTTGAAAGCCTGAGTTAGGAGTTATTTTTAATATAATAAGACCATCAGCCACTAGAGGCCCTTCATGTCTAGGAGACTGGCTGAGCCAAGATACCATAGAATATCCCTCTGGTTTGATATAGTGCACCCAGAGAGGAAATATTAAAATGATAAACCACCAAACTGAGAAGCAACATTCAGAGTGTCCGTGTTAGTCACCTCTGACAGGATTTAGTCACTTTTCAGCTGCTGCGTTATTAAAAAACCACCCTTGATATTAAAGTCTCTCTGCTCAGGCACATATTTTCTTTTCATTCCCTCCTCTTCTTATTTCCCTTGTTGCTTAAATTGAAATATGGACACTGGTCTTTTATACTGGTTCCTGTGTTAGTACTCAAGGCACTTTGCCTGGAAAGGAGAAGGGGACTCTGGGATGCAGGTGGGTGAAGCAGCAGCAGGGCACATAGGCAACACTGCTGTATGTCCCTTCCCAGTTCAAACAGACAAACTAAATTAGGTTGGGTCTGCCACAAAATGAGGACTCAGACCTGCAAATATTTATTATAAGTGCTTAGACAGAACAATAAGAGTCATTTGATGACTCTCCCCAATATACTCTTGGGAAACAGGTTTCACAGTGAATTACAATTATTTATGTTACTGCTATGCCAGAGCTTCAGACTGAATTTGGGGTTTGTTGCACTGGCTGCTTTTGAAGTAATAACAAGTATTGTCAGCATACGACACCAACTCTAGAGGACAGGGCTTGGGATGTGCTGATATACTGAGAAAAGTGTCTCAATGAAGAAAAATGATCCTTTGCCTTGTTAACAGACTAGTATATTCTGTGTACTAGTATATTGACTTCCTAAATGCCAGGAGTGATGCCTGGCCACCAGTGCCATCATGGCTCTGTGCCTCTTTCACAACACACACAAGTGCCAATGAGGAAAACCTGGTGTTTCTCAGGTGTTGCCCATTTTGGGTTTTTTGTTTGGTTTAGGGGTTTTTGTTTGGTTGGGTTTTTTACTGTGTACTGTCTCTATGGCAATTAGTTATCACTGTTGTGGTCTTTAGTGCTGTTATAATATTCATACAGAAAATAAAATAGGATTCCAGTTGGAGACTAAACGACTTTTCAAGATTGTAGTTAAGTGAGAGAGGCCTTCTTTCAAATGACTCACACCATGCTCAGGATCCAAATAACCCTTTGAAATGGCCCAGCAAAACTCTGAAAAGTTGGTAAGATCAGAATAGTCCTTGAGTTACTCAGACCAACACTGAGATGCAGAAGAGCTTTGTGTAACTGGGAATGTTTTAACACATGACAGATGAAGTCACTCCTCACTGTGCTAAAATCACCACAAAAGACAGCACGTCTGTGTGAAAGAAGGACATTAACCTTCATCAGGACAAAAAGCACATTACTCAATAACACTCTAAAAAGTTGTACGAGCCAACCATCCTGCTTGGGGTGGAAAGACTGTGAGCTGTAAACAGCATGATTAATATGGAGGGCCTGTTAGAGATTACCAGCTTTAGAGCTTTATAACGAACTGTTCTGTGATGGAGATGTGCCCAGCTTTGTGTTTTTCTTTAGTGTACGTTCCTCCTTTATACTTTTTTCAAAAGAGTATATTTTAATAAGAGCCTTTTCTTTTACTTGGCTATTAATGTGACTCCAGGTACTGGCTGATTAGCAAGGAAGGTAAAATATCTTCTACTTTTGCAGGACAGAGTGGTAGGAAGAAAATAGAAGCAGCAGAATGGACTGTGACTTGCCCAGAAATACTCACCAGCTGAGCAGAAAGCAGATCGCAAGTGAAAAGGCATAACTGTGGGAGGAAAAAAGTTGAAAAGGGGCTTGTGCTATTTTAAACTTCCTAAAAGGGCAAGAAGTGGAAAAAACACATGGCAGAGGATATCTGTCAGCATTTTCATTTCACTGTGATATACACTTATGCAGTGCAGATCTTCCTTAATCTTTGTTTGACATTCCTTTATCATCATTCCCTTTATCTATATGAAGTTGTGAAGGGAGAAGGAAAACATCTGTAAAATGTTTGAGCTGTTCTCCGATGATTTTCTCCCAGATGAGCATGGCAGGGCATAGCTGGAGGGAGGGCATGGAAGACTTGAAGGACTGCCGGCCCATGTCTGCCTCAGCCTTGTCAAATGGCACAAAGCCTGTAGGCAGTCAGTGCAGGCGCTGTGGCACATCGGCTTTAACGATCAGACGCAGCATGACCTACACGTGAAACGCATCACAAGCTGACTAGTACTGGTGCCTGGACAGGAGCCAGCAGATCCCCATGGAGGTCTTGGGGTTTGTACTGCAATGAAGGCAGGGGCAGATCTGGCCTTTATTCTTTGCTTTATCTAGCTGTGACATTCTGAGGGACATTTTCCTGAAAAGTCAAGTCGATGTGGCCTGATGAAAACTGAGACCCCAAGTCAATGCAGTCGACTGTTTCATTGCTCTGTGTCATGATAAAACCCATCTGTGCCTTGTCTCTGCCAGGATTTTCCACTGTAGGCAGACACCATGCTATGAAAAGAAGACTGAGATAATTTTCTCCAGCCCTTTCCATCTAGGTCCTTATGGCCCTGTTTTGAGTGTGTCTGTATAAATCCAGCCTAGGGAAGAACGAGCCCAGCTTAAGGGTGTTTGAGGTCTTACGCAGACCTCCTTTTTCCTTTGCAATCTGCTTTTTCAAAATAAATTGAAGCGTGGACAGAAGTAATTCAGGTGGACCACACTCAGATATAGCACGTCGTCTTTCCTAGACAACACCAAAGAGGCATGTCAGTGTTGGGCATAACTGGGAAAACTACAGGGCTTGCCCTGACAAGACCTCCTAGAACAGAGGTGGCCAATATCTCATGTAACAGTTGAGCACAAAATAGTCAGTGCATGGCCATCATTGTGGATACGAGAAGGCCAAAATTCATTCTCTGGAAAGATAAATCTGTATTGAGATACAGTGTTTTAATGGACTTTAAATATTCCAGATCAGTTTATACAAATATATATATATGGGAAAATTTACAATATCAAACTGCATGGAGTGAACAACAGAAAATATTATTAATATGTGTCAAGCACCTCAAAATGACAAAAAATTAAGGCTGTCTGTGCAATATAATCCAAACTCCTTGTGTGTCTGCATTTATGATCATCTTCTCAATTTCAGATTGCATGTGTTTTTTCCACACTCTTTGCATAGGATAGGCATAGGCAGCACTCAGTTAATGTGCTTTGATTTAATATTTATTAACCACAAGTCTGAGTCTGCTCTGAAGACAATATTATTAATTTTCTCCTCAGTTTTCAATAGTTCTTGTCAATATATTATGTGTACCTGAGAAATTTAAAAAAAACAAAACAAAACAAAACAAAACCAACAAAACAACAAACCAGCTGATAGAGTTTAGTTATTCCCATTTTACAGCTGGTAACAGAAAGATTTAGATTAGAAAACACTCACATCTTTTTTTCTTTTTTTTTTTCTTTTTAATGCCAAATCCCAGATCTCTTAGATGTAACTTAAAGCACTATATGTAGCACTATACAGTATGCTTAGAGTCCTGTTCTTGTGACCTAGGCAGTTTCCTCTAGATTCAGTGCTGCTGCTAAGCAGATCCTATATATTCATGAACTTAACCAATAGCCCCGTTATTAGATAACAAAACAAAGTTTTGAAAAAATCAAAGTGTCAATAAAGGACACTGAATTTATAATTACATTTTCAACAGGAAAGTGTAACATTATTTTGAGATATTTCCACCCACAGAAATGTAAAGTTTTAGCACAATTTCACAAAAATTAGAAGCTGCTGACAACTGTCTTACAATGGTGGCTGTCTGGAAGTGTTGGGGTAAGCTGTCATTCTCATTTACTGCAAGTGCAGGACTTGCTGTGAAGCAGAGTGAGGATAGCTTCTTCAATTTTTTCTCTCTCTTTTTATTTTTTTTCTTTTCTTTTTGCCATTGTAAAAGAAAATAAAACCAAAGGGGGGAGGGGGGGGAAGCAATGTCAAGAGTCAGATCATAACAAATTGATTACTCTTTTATCATACTCTTGCCAGACCCTTTCTGGGTAACTTATCCTTTAGAATTGATGCCTTTTGTGAAATCCATGCCTGTTTGGAAGGAAGGAATGGAAAGGCTTTTACTTACAAGCTCCCTGAATGTGATTTGTGTCCTGTCACATCATAGTTATATTGAACCATTTTTGCTGAATATTTCTGAGAAAATGGTATACATACAATTAATTTACTGCATAAGCTTGTTGTAATTAAGATCAGGCAGAAAAATTAAGGGAGGGAGCTGGGGTAATGGTCAGAGTTGCTGAATCTGATTCTCTGTTCTTTCAGTCTGTATGACTGGCTGCGCTTGTGCAAACCACCTGGAGTGGGTTACACTTGCAAGTACTGGTGTGAATGAGCACAAACTGTGCAAAGCTGCAAAGAAATGGCAGCCTTCACTGCTGTATGAGATCACATCAGGTGCAGGTGCTTGGCCACTTTCAAGATGGACTTTTAAGTCTTTCGGTGGGTAAGAAGTACTTTTCAAAACCTGAATACTGCAAAATTGGATGTTGATGGTAGAGCACAAGAGCAGCTTTCTAGTTTATTTTGTGCCCTGGTTCAGACTTCTTGCTCATCTGATTTAGAAGGCTTGGAGATTAAGGATAGTAACAGAACTTTTAAGACAAGCAGGTACTTCTAGACTGCCACTATTCATGTATATTATAAGCACGGATTTGAAACTCAAGTGCAGCCCTTGAATGAATTGTCTAAGATGAAAAGTCCACTTTAGAAACTGTTAATTGCAAATGTTATCAGACTGGCACATGAAAAAGGAAGGAATGGTCTTTACAAGTAGTATGGTGTCCTGAAAAAAACCTTTCTTCAGAAGATGCAAGACCTAATGGTTCTGTAGGACATGCTGGGTACTTAATACATCAATATGTGTATGCTACCCTTTGATCTGATTGAGTGATTGGCCTGTCCCTCTGTCATGGATTTCCTGGATTTTCTTACTGTTAGAAATTATTCAGAAGTTTTCCTGTGTTTCACACCTTTGGATATGGGCCACGGGCCTGGAAGCCTGTGAGGGTTACAAAGGGCACAAGGTGGTGGAGAATCAAAGACTCTCAGATCTAAAGCTCAGACAGAAGGGAAGTGAACTTGTGTCAGGGTTTGTTGAGGAACGTTGAGGGATGAAAGTAATAAATTTGGAGAGCAGAGCTGTGTCTGTGTGGGAGGTCAAGCTGCAAGGGCAACAAGCAGGATTTTAATGAAGAAAATAAGAGAAAATTAAGAACTGAAAAATAATAAAGGTGGCATGGACTAGCCATAATTTGCATTTTAAAGCTATTAAATTAATTGTAAGGAGGAAATTAAGATTTTAAAAGTTCAATTAAAAATATATTTAAGTTTCATTCTAAAGTGATTCTGAATCCAGAAAATATCCACTACTCCCCTGAAGGTCAGGCACACATGCCAGTAGGAAGATTAGGTCTGTCAAAGTTAACAGAACTAAAAATAAAAAATGGTATCAGTGTATGAAGAAGGGATACTGGATGAATGTGGTCAGCCCTGAGAAATGGAAGGAGTGATTGCAGTCAGTGCAAACCGGCTGCATGTGTGTAAACAAATGATGGTGACAGGAGGGAGAACTGCCTGGATGAGGGTGTGCATGCATAGGTGGGTGTGTGAAAACCACTCTCCTCCAAGAGTCTGTTAATGCCAAACTGAATTTCAGTTCTTTATTAGTTGATATTGATGCAGAAGATGGAGTAAGTTTTTAGCAAGTACTGTACTGGCAATATTCCCTGTGCACATTTAACTTCCAGTAAGAAATTAATAAATAGATTTTGTGAAAAATCAATCTCCTAACTAAAGATTCAATAGAACAGTAATAACTCACAAAGGAGAAATGAGGCACCAGACTGCCTGCGAGAGGAGAGAAAGCAGAAAGCTACTTATTTATCAGGTCGCTGCAAAACTAGGCAGTTAAAAAACAAATGAAGAAAAGTGAAAACCCAGACAGTATAGCCTTGGCTAAGATGTTAAAATATTTGCCCATTTTGATGTTGAATGTGGTAGCTTTCCGTACACACAAAATTTCTGTATTGAGATTCCTTTCTCGGTCCCTTTTAGGTACAGCCACATAGCTGTCAGAAAGGACAGCTGAAAAGCAGTGCTGATGTGGTCATAGGATGTGGAAATGCACACAGAGCTGAGAACTCTTAACTCTTAAAATTGCTAGGATCTGAGGGCCAAATTCAACGATCTGATTAAATATTATAATGTGAAACATCTATGAATAAGAACTTCGGGTGAAATGTTAACATGCCAAGGAGATCAGAAGATGCAAGTGGCACAGATGTCCACCCCTCAGATTTCCACCCAGCCGTATAGAGTGGGATGGAGAGGGGAGATTCTGCTTAAGGCTTTCCATCACCAAACTTACAAAAAATTGTAAGAAGGAAAGTTGAAAAACTGTCTGGATGTACTAGTATTAATCTTTACATTACCTCATAATTAAGAACTCTGAATAACAATATTATGAAATATTCGGAAGTGAATATTGGGGAAAATTCTGAAGAAGAAAGTAACAAGTACTTGAAAGCAATATCTGACAAGAGGAGAGTGCAAATGACACAAAACTGTTGATGATCTTATTTAATTGTCATCAGAACTGGGCACTTTGAGGGTATATTTTTAAGAGAAGAACATTTGTTGAGGAGCTAAAATGCAGTGAACAGTAGCAAATATATTAAAATTGTTTTGGAGACATGAGGTTTTGGTTTACTAAGTGTTTAATTTGAAACAAAGTAAACAAGTTGCATAATGAGATTGAGCCAAATATAATCAGAGGCTACAGAGAGTGTTTATTTTCCTTTACGTACAATCAGGGATTTGTATGCAGTAGTTAACTCCTCTGAAGCCACAGGAGACAAGAACAGTGGATGCCTTCTGAAACAGATTCCTGTGACTTCAAAGGGCAAACAACATGAGCAAAGATCGGTTAATTCTGTAAAATTATTCTGCAATGCTGATTAGAAGTAAAAGAAAAGAAGCCCTGAGCCCATTTCTAAGGATGCTGTTCAGCAGCAAAGGCATGCTGACCTCACGGAATTTAGTGGAAAAGCTTTTACGGATCTGAAATTCATTGAAGGTGTCCAACACTTCAGCTACCCAACTGAAGTAATTCTTGCACTAGTTCAAAAGCAGAATTTCATGTGTTTTTTAATGCATCTTGTTAAGGAATTTATCTCTGCAACACAAAAAGCCTACCAAGGCAGCTGAGGCATATGAAAAGTCAAGGCACCAATTACACTAAAGACATCTTCACAGTGATGATTAAGATCATGACAAATCTTGTCCAAAAAATGTTTCTAGCCTTCTGTAGTGATTTGATCCCTGGCTAGCAATACCAGAGCAGGGAGAGTCGCAAAACCACAAACCCAGAACAGAGATAAGAGCCTGAGTGTCCAAGAGACCGAGAGCCAACTGAGAGAGTGAGATGACCCCGAGAGAGAAAGCAAGCTTCCAGATAGATCCTCAACTACATAGTGGGCATGACGTGCATGATATGGAATATACCATTGGCCAATTTGGGTCTCAATCCTAAACCTAAGGTCGAATTCAGGCTATCAATTGGGGCTGTGCTCCCTCCCAGCTTCTGCTGCATCTGCAGACACTGGCACAGAAATAGAGTGAGGAAACAGTGCCAATTATTTTCAAAGTCCCAGTTAGCTTAGTCTAAAAAGGGGAAAGTCATTGCTCTATTTAAATATGGGATACTAACTCTCACAATGATACAGTCACTTGCAAATAGCAAACCTCTGAATATTATATTTAACCACAAAGTCTGAAGCTGAGGGAAGGCTTAGCCTATACAAGCCTCTATAAGCAATGCCTGCGTAGCTTAGTCTGTATTAATTAAGCGTTCCCTCAGCTTATTCTGCCAAGATTATTTGGGTGGAGAGGTGCAAACAAAGCAAAGTGTCAAAGTCAGGTCTGAAAATCAGTGTCACAGAGCACTTGAACATCGATTTCAGGATCCTAGGAAGAAGAAACAGAAGTAATCACTGAAGGATAATAAGAATGAAATACCCATAGGTTTTTTTCCTCAGTTTATCTCAGTTCTGGAGGAGAAATGTTTATCAGGGGACATTTTGTAATGGCATAAACTATATCTGTCCACACAAGCCAAGAGCTTAGTTTAGCTGCTTATTATTTTCTTGTTCACTGCTCAAACCAATTTCCCTCTGTCAGTAACCAGAGGGTCCACTGAAAGAGACATAGCATGTGAGGCTGAGTTGCAGCCATCGAAGGCACAGTGCAGATAAATATATTTGCTGGACCTAATTACATGTGAGAAGTCAATTCTGATTGCTCAGGGGTGAATTATGGGTGGATGTAGTCATGACCTTGCTTGGTAGTTTGCTGACAGTTAAGGTAATGCTTATTCAGACAAATATCTCATAGTGTCCAAGAATGGTAATATTAAGCTACTTCCTCATTTCCATCTGGGTGAGAGCATTTAAAGAGAGACAGCACACATGATCCAGCACTGCCCACTTCTTTGTGTATGAGGGTAGCTCTATGCTGTTGAAACTGTTTCTCCACAGGAGGTCTCTGAGAATGGACTTGCCAGCTTTTCCAGTATCCATTTGAAAGTAAACACAAATGTTTTCTATTAGCAAATGAAGAAAGAGGTGGTGGAGGAAATGGAGTAATAAGAATCTGGCAGCAGCCTGAAAGAGCTGTATGATGACATTAGCCAGCCCAGAGGTGACATTAGCCTTCAGCAGTGGTCCGGGAAAGAGCTGGCAGGAAGGGAATGGGGAGGACAAAGGCTTTGTTTTAAAGTAGCCTAAAGAAGCTTAATCTTCCTGTGATCCATCAATGAGGCTTAAATAATCTTCAGCCTCCCTTTTACAAAACAATTATGCTTTATATAAAAAAAAAATACACTGATAGCACTTGCATGTTTATCACAGTGTGATGACTTGACTCTGACCTAAAAATGAACACCACTTTCCTTTATAATCTATAATGATAATCTTTGCAAAAATAATTCTAAAAGAAAGGAAACATACTTTATTTGTGTACCCAGTAATTAAACATTGGCCTGCCTTAAAATGAAGTCAATGTCAATTATACTTAGTTAATGATATTGTCTTTGTTCAATTTACTGAAAATGCCAGCCACTAAATAGCAAATATTCTATGATACCTACGTATTTATTTTGAAAGATATTGCTGACTTGATGCTAATACTAAACAACATTATACTAAACTATTAATTTATTACCTTGAAACACAAACTTCTTTTACGCTTGCTTCCTGTGTGTGCAAGAGAAGATTTTTCATAGAATCATAGAATGGTTTCGGTTGGAAGGGACCTTAGAGATCTTCAAGTTCCAACGCCCTGGCCATGGGCAGGGACACCTTCCACTAGGCCAGGTTGCTCAATGCCTCATCCAGCCTGGCCTTGAACACCTCCAGGGATGGGACATCCACAGCTTCCCTGGGCAACCTCTTCCAGTGTCTCACCACCCTCACTGTAAAGAATTTCTTCCTAATATCTAGACTGAATCTGCCCTCTTCCAGTTTAAATCCATTACTCCTCGTCCTGTTGCTACATGACCTTGTAAAAAGCCACTCCCGATCTCTCCTGTAGGTCCCCTTCAGGTACTGGGAGGCCACTATAAGGTGCCCTGGGAGCCTTCTCTTCTCCAGGCTGAAGAACCCCAACTCTCTCAGCCTGTCCTCATAGGGGAGGTGCTCCAGCCCTCTGATCATCTTCATGGCTCTCCTCTGGAGTGCTCCAACAGCTCAACATCCTTCTTGCATTGGGGGACCCAGAACTGGACACAGTACTCCAGGTGGGGTCTCACGAGAGCAGAGTAGAGGGGCAGAATCATCTCCCTTGACCTGGTGATCATGCTTCTCTTGATGCAGCCCAGGATACAGTTGGGTTTCTGGGTTGCAACCGCACACTGCTGGCTCGAGCTCAGTTTTTCATCTACTGACACCCCCAAA
>NW_010121771.1:0-5999 GCF_000699245.1 Pterocles gutturalis
GCAGGGATGCTGCTGCTTGTATGTATTTTTGTTGTCCTGCCGAGGTTCCCGGTAAGCTCCTCTTTCTTAGTAGTAACGGCTTTAGGTATTTTTTTCCCCGTGAGGAGGACTCGGGGGAGGTGGGAGCCTGCGGCGCGGTCCCGGTGGAGCAGGAGTGCCGGCGGCGGGGCTGCCCGTCCCCGCGGGGAGGGAGTGCTCCCGGCGCTGATAACCTGACGGGTGTTGCATGTTTGGTTGGGTTTTATTTTTTTATATGCTTTCTACTATACGTTACTGTGAAAATTGAGGGTGGTGAATCGTGCCCGTCAGTGATGCCGTTCGTGGTGATTGCTCAGTGGAAGGGATGGTGAGGGACGGGCGCTTGATTGTCCCCTTGGTCACCAAGCAGGTGAGGTGCTCTGTGGCGGTCAGGTGAAGATCAGCTCTCAGTTGTGTGATACCTAAAGTTTTCTTCCAGGTTTTTTCTTTGAAAAATATAATCTACTTATTATACTTAGATTTTATTGTATGACTATACTAAGAAAGGAGTAAATGCTGGAGACTGAGAACCACTTGATATAAAGTAGGTTGGTTTACTTCATAGTAACTGAGTGCAGCTAGCCAACATGCATTTTAGCATACCCAGTGTGGAGTTGTAGCACAAAGAACAGTCAGTTAGAGGATTCTACACCCTCGAGCTAGTGATTTTTTGGAAAGACTTGAGGGGGTTGATGAGCAGTCAGCCAGGGAGTAGCCCTTTACCTGAACGTGAGGAGACAGAGGCACAGGTGGGAAAATTACCTGTGAGGTGCCCAAGTGTTACCATTTTGCTGTATGCACTTCGTGTGAGAGATTTGTGTGCAAGGTGCAGTGCACTGCAGTGTATAAAACATTTAAAAGCCCCTGGCTGTAAAGCCACTCAGAGCATATGTTGTCTTGAGTGGATCCAAAAGAAAGAAGTGATTGGATCATTGCCTAGAAATGTCAAGGTGAGGAAAGGGCTCTTTACTCAAGAGATAAAAGGTTTAATGAAATCCAGTGCTGGAAATTTGGAGTTGGATATCCTGAGACCAGGCGGAGGGTGCAGTTTTTAAAAATAACAGCACTCATTAGACTAATAAGTTCTTAAAGTTTTTAATAATTAAAAAACTTTAAACAAAGGATGCGTTTTCTATAGGCAGGTCTATTTTTACAAGGACTTAGTATGGGGATATCTTATGGGCTATATGGAGGGGAAGCTGGAACAGGTGATCATAATTAAGCCTTATTGCCTCTATTAGGCATCTAATCAGGAAAGCTGTGTCATCTTTCAGAGCTCACTCTCGATATACTCTCTCTTTCCTTCCCTTTTCTCCCCCAAGTTTCTTGATGTAAAAGGGCTTGATAATATAAATTACTAGCTTTTGGCTATGTGCTTTTCTGTGTATATCTAATATAAATTATTCCCCAAATAGAATAAGGTCTCTGTGCTTCTGTTTTGCATCTAAGTGATTATAATGAAGATTGGGAAGGTGAGAGTTGTGAGGAGAGTTGCTGTTCATAGCCCTGAGTAAGGTTTGAGGAACGTGGTTTGTAAGGCTGGAGGTCTGGGTATGATTTCCAGACAATATCAGTGTGTTTAAAGATTTGAAGTGATTTAATGTGCTAACATTTCTAAGCTGTCTTTGGCACTTTGTTTACCCTTAAGAAAGATGTATTAGCGTGTTTTTCCTTTCATACATTTCATGATAATTGAAATCTTAAGTTCTTTTGGGACCAGTAAATGCTTATTTAACCAAAATTTCATGTGAATTTTGGGTTGTAGCTGTATTTTTTGCAGTGGAAAAAAAAGTAGGTATGAAGGATCTTATTAAACAATTTGCAGTATGGTGTTGCAGTCATCTAGTTGTTTGCCTGTCTACAAAACATGTTCTTATTACATAATGCTCTCTCATCTAAATCTCCTTATCAAGAGAGATTAATTTCATATCTGATGATTAACTGCTGTCTATTAGTAAAGACATTTGGTCTTGCAGGGTGGGAGGGAGGAACGGAATCTGTTTGACAGAGGGATGGCTGAAGACAGCTGGAGTGCAGGATTGTTCTGTGATCGCGTGCTTTGTTTCCCCTGCTCTTTATTACTATTGCCTTTCCTATGTTTATTCTACTTTCTAATCAAACTTCCTTCATAGCATGGATGAGTGCGCTGATGTGTTGTTCCAGAGCCTGGAGACTTAGGAAAGCAGAATAAGTAAGAACAGCTGGAAGAGTAGACCTTGAAGAACAGCATTGGTTTGAGTCCAGGCAGGAGTGGTAGGTAGGAGGTGTATTTGTGGTAGGTACAGGAAGCCGATATGTGCGTATTTCTTTTTGGATCTTTAGAGCAGTTTTTCCTCATCTATTTATATAGAAGGACCATATAAAACATATACACAGAGTGTGTACCAATATATGTCAGTGAGGCCTTCTGCCTTCTTCCTGTTCCAAAAAGCCCAGCTCTGCTGTTAAAAAAAAAAAAAAAAAAAAAAGTCCTTTTAAGCTTGTGTCTTAGTCTGTCCTGGGTGTGATGAAGTGGCCCCATTCTGTGTGTTTTTCGTATGCTGAGGCACAGCTTCAGAGCAGAATCAATTGCTCAGGAACTGAATTTGTGTGGGTTTTTTTTAATCTTTACCTCAGCCTGCAATGAAATTTCTTCATAATTCAATTACTCTAATCTGTACCTTTTTATTTTCACTGTAACTTTTCCCTGGGTATGATTTTTATATTGCTTGGAAATGTAAATGAGTATCAGAAATGAAACAAAATTCCATCGTGGTTTGTACTATGCTCCATAAATGAGTGTTAACAAATCAGCATTTAATTTATTTATTTATTTTTAAGGCAGTTGCTCTGCCTCTTCACTTCAGTGCATCTCTGGAACATTTAAATTGTCTGGGGCATCTCTTGTTTTTGCCATATAAGTTCTCTTTTCAGTTGCTCTGTCTTGGTTCCAGATGAATTCATCATAGCTTTGTTTTTGTGAGCGATTGCCTTTCACCACAGCCATTTCATGTGAGGAAGGCTGTGCTTTTAGGAGTGATTGCACTATGCGTTGGGATAACTTGTGATCTGAATGCAGCTGAACTTACTAGTGTCTCTCCACTGGGACTCTGGTAACTTCTGAATTAGACTAATACCTTCACCAGTACAGCCTAGCAAACTGTAGAAGTAGCAGTGTGTCAGCAGATGGGAGGAAAACCCGTTTGTAGCATCAATGTCTCCAATTTTTTATATAATGTATTACAGGAATGGGGACAATGCAGGAATTGTATACAGCACCAATGCGTTTCCAGGGGTTGGACAGGAGAGTGGAGCTTGAAGGAAATGATTTTGTATATGTGTGGTATAGAATGTGCAGGATATTATCTGAATACCATGGAAGCAAATGGCCCTGGCCATGGGAACATTGTTTCTAAGAATTCTGCTATTAGACAGGTTTCTGGGAGAAAGCACTGTTTGAAAGCAAGCCATTTGTCATTTTCAGATGACATTTTTAATTTGCAGTTACTACATGGCACAGTTGATGGCTTTTTGAGCAATTGTATGAGAGTCGAATCTGAGCTTGTCCCCTTACTTCTGGGGGCGTTGCAGAACTGTAGAAAAGGTCAGATTTAAGAAGAAATGTACTTAATATCTCTTCTAAAACCTCATTCCTTTTCCTGAATCTTTGTACAAAATCCCTAGTGCCTGATGGGTTGGGGAAGAGATAAATGGAGGAAATAAGGAACTGAATTCCCATTTTCACAATATTAAACCTGCTTAAGATAATGAATAGGCTAATGATGCTGAGGATGCCAGGTGTTTATGCACATGTGTGACTTCAGAAGGCTAAGAGAAGCATAAGACATACATTCAATTAAACAGAGATCTAGTACAGGAGCTACCATCTGTAGCATCTGTGGGCATTAGTGCAGCGATAGTACTAACTGCATTATGGAGTGTGTTGATGTGGACAGGTGAGAGCATGAGATTTGTATTGGGAATGGGGAATCTTCATCTTGTGTAAAGTAATCTAGAAGACTGGAATATGATGGAAGTGAGCATTCTTGAAACCCACAGGTTCAGAACATATTTGGGTTTTACATTGGAGATTAGTAGAAAAAAAATTGCAATATGTCTGCCTGCAGTGATACCTTGCATTGCAGAAGGCACTTTTTCTAACAGCTTTTTCTATACTAGCTGGTGTTTCTGTAACATTTTTTCACAGCTGCTAACTATAAAACAGCTTATTTGACTTTTGTCATGCTCCGGAGTTAAAGTACAAGTATATATTTATCTCCGGGAGTATTTCCATCTCTTTGGTCTATAGATAAATTAATTTAAGTAGACTAAGATGATTGTTGTGGTTGCCAAAACCAGAACAATGATATAGCAGTGAAAATGTCTGTTAACTGTTGGTATCTGTATTTAGATTGGATTAGAGCCCTCTCCATTGTTGTTACCAGTGTTAAACTGGGGGGGAGGAGGGGGGAGAGAATAATGAAGTCATAGCTAAGTTTTTAACAGGACTGCTGTTTTTAACCCTGTCTAGTTTTGAAATCCTTGCTCTCAGAAAAATATGGACAAGTAGGGTGCAGTCAGGAGAAGAAAAATTATTAATGCACTGGCAAATGATGATTTATTAGGTAAGACAAAAAAAATAACAAGGGAGAAGGCTGTAGCTCCTTGGTATTTTCTCTTTCTGCTGTGAAATTATTATGGCAGTCAAGAATGGTGGAGAAGTATGAGTAACCTTTGCAAACACAAGTGTCATCTGGTTGGCGCTGGGTGAGTAAGGAGTGCCCTGAAAGACTAGGGTGTGAGGAGTTCCCCATGCCATACTGCTGCTGGTGTATTTGTAAACCCTGTGCTTTAACTGGAGGTCATTTAGGTGAATTTAAGATCACATTCTCCCATTATTTGGGTTGTCAGCATTTCACACTAGAAATAATATTCCTTTGGATTTCCTGTTTTTCCTGAATGTGTTTAGGCAGGGTTGTGTTTTGGTTAGGATTGTGAGAATCTTTAAGGGAATTAATTGTTTAAACAGTGTCATCTATGATGAGGTACAAGTCACTCTTTATCAAACCTTTTCTTAATTTTTTTTTTTAATGATACAATCTCTGATTTGGCAGGAATTTGCAGTTTGCCCTAAAATCACCTTGAACCACAACCTTGCCAATGACATTTCTGTTGTGGAAGGAAGCAGAAACATGTCAAAATGATTTGTGGGACATGAGTTTTGAAAGTGCACATTTTCAATTAAGTGTTTAAATAATTAATACAATATTGTTTATATCTGAATTGAAATTGAGCTCACTTCTGATTAATTTTGTGCAAATGTTTTAATAGTAGTTTGCCACACCGTGTTTCCAAATATGAAAAGACTGTGTTCGGAAGTAAAAGCAATTAAGCGTTCAGCTTTAGGCTTGACAGAAGGCTTAACAGAAGACATGAACTATTGATACTTGCAAAAGTCTTCTCCCTAATTTAGTGAGTATAATGTTGATGATTGCTACAGGTGTTTCTAATGTTCTCGTTTTTCAGAGTAAAGCTGGATTTGGAGGAAGACAAGGGAAAAGAAATGTTCTAAAGGATCTGTGTTCATTGTCTGCATCCTTTAGCTTCCAGTGAGATTGTAGATGGTTTTAATTGACCATCTACAATGGTCATTGGTCATCTCCAGTGGCCTAGACAATGCCTGACCATTGTCCATGCTTTTGCCTGGACAGAATCCTGCTTCTGCTTTGAATGATGTTCTAGTAGCACTGTATCCCTTCCATGAGGAATGGAAATTCAGTTACGATCTACCTCCCTGTATAAATCAGGGATGCACAACATCCAGTAGTAAAACTCATAGACCAGTCACAAGGCAGTGTTTTTAAGCTAACCGCTTTTCAGAACAGAGTTAAGCCTTGGGTGTAATTAGAAATAGTCTACATATTTGGTGCTTTTACACTGAAGAGTAAGACCTCTGGTTCAAAGATAGTGGTGTAGAACTGTTTTCCACATAGTTGCTAAAG
>NW_010121771.1:6011-51172 GCF_000699245.1 Pterocles gutturalis
AGAGGAGGAAAGAGGTGCTCCCGGGGAAAGGAAAAAAAAAAAAAAAAAAAAAAAAAAAAAGAGAGGGGGGGAGAGAGAGATGTGGGTTTTCTTTTATCTTCCTTTAGAAGTCTTTGCCTTCTGCTGCTTTGCTGAAATGACCTAGCTGAAAATCCCTCTTTCTGAACAAGTGCAGCCTTTCTTCTGGCCTGTTCCTGTGCCCTCTCCCACCATGAAGATTCTGCTTTCATTCATTGAAGCTCTGCACTCATTCGCATGGTGGCTTCTGATGAGATTGATCTGAATCAGTTCTATTACTAGGGATAGATTAATTTCATTAATTTTAAACATACTGCAGATCAATTCAGAGACTTGCTAGGGCTGTAGCATGCCACCTTAAAATGCATAGCAGTATCACAAATTATGTCTTATTAGCTTGACTTCTCTTTAATTGGAAAAGTAATGTTAGAAAAGCAATAACTGTTTCTTAACCTTAAATCTGGGCAACATCCTATTTAATTTGATGCTGAAAACATAGCCATCAGACAATATAGTGTGGATTGCAGGTTTGTTTGGGGTGTGTTTGTATTTGTATAACTAGCACACAAACAGGTAATCACAAATTTGAAAACCCCATGAATTAATAAAAAAGGAGAGAACTTTAATTGCACAAGCTGTTTATGGTGGAAGAGTTTATTGTGAGTACTGTATGCAGTACATGTTTTTTTGATGTCCCTACGCTCAAAAGCTAGAAGTGATCAAAGTCTTGTTTGATACTTTTGTCTTTTGATTTGATACAATCCTTCTGATTCTGCTTGGAAGTAGATTGCACCTGGTGTATAAATTGGCATTTTTTGAAATTGCCCTTATGTTTGACATTCTCAAAAATCCTCTTTTGACCTTTTGGTTCTTGTTAACGGTGAGGGAATGAGACCAGGTTGAAGTTTTTAATTGTGACATTTGAGGGACAGAGGAAAAATGGCAGAGTGCTTTTTCCCTTTTGGCTTCAGAGTGCTCTGTCCCTGCTGTCATCTCATTGCATCAGGTGATGATACAGTGATGGCAGAGAACATGCTGGGGTCTATTTTGTGCCCCCATGTAGCTGAATTGTGTCACTTTGACTTCAGAGGGAGGAGAGCACAAGTGTGAAATGGGTCAAGATGATAAAAGGCACTGAGGTGTTCAGCATTAGAGTATGGTATGAAAGCTGTAGCTTTATTCAGGAAGAGTGAATATGTATATGTTCATATGCATAGAAAACTCTCTCAGGTTGATTCACAGACAGAATTTTTTGTTAGATAACTATGCAAATATCTTCAGACAGTTATGCTGGAGGACAGCATTAAAATAATGCTTGGTTATTAATGCATAAATTATGTGAGAGAAGGCTGAAAGCTTTCTTTCCATTACTGCCAGTATTCTTGAGACTTGCTGTCAATGTAAGGTCCCCCATTGTTATCTTTCCACTCTTTTTTTGTTTGTTTTGGGGAGGAAAATAAAAAGCCTGTAAATTGTAATGGATAAAATACATAGCAAGACATTCTTCTGTCAGTATCGTAAGCAGATATTCAAACAACACCTTTGGAAGAAAAGTACTAAAAATACATAAATGGGAACTTAAAAGTTTGTTGTATTTGGGTTCCTGGGGATAAACAATTCTGGCACCCTTTTGTAGGATCGTAAGGTGTTTTCCTTCACTGTAATGCTAACATGCATAGACAAATAGCAGGCTTTAGGTAAAAGAGTAGCAGCAGCAGGATTATGCAGTATCATGTCTCAACGGGCAGGAGGGACTAAGCAGGAGGCCAATGACAATTAGCAGTCTGTGCTTTGTGGTTCAGAAAGAGTTTCTTTTTGTCTCCCAGTGGGTTTCTCTGTTTTGAAGGACAAATATACCTAAGCAGCTTGTGGTCCATTTTAAAAGCTACATAGCATAGACAGAAACTTTCTCTTTTGAAATAATATCTTAAAATTGCAGTGGAAAATACCTCTGACACTGAAGTGTACTCCCTGTGGTATGATGTTCTTTGTTTACTGGTGAATATGGATAATGAAAAAAGAAAATGGGCCTAGTGCATGCCTCCCCCAAAATAAGGAGAATCTCTCAATTGGTCAGTCAGCATTCGAGCAAATGTTTCTGAATTAGCCAGATGTCAGCTCTTTTTGTATTATAAAATTTCTGCATCCTTAAATTAGGGGACCAGGACCATATTTTTTACATTGGCTATTAATACATTACAACTTTTCTGTTATTATTTAAGGAATCCAACAATGTTGATCCACCTGACTCGTTACTGCTGCATCACCAGTTAACACCTGCTGGAGTCTGAGACTGTTGATTCATAAATACACAGCATAGTACAGCATAATTTTGTCTTTCTGCTTGTGAGCTTTTTTGCACTGCAGTAGTATTCTCTTCAGTAGTAGAGGCTGACTTCTCCAACCCTGAAACCCTCTCATATGAAGAAATATAAATGGAAAATCAGCGTGAGACAATGTATAGGAACAGTTGAGCAGTAATGATCGTGACAGTGTTGTAATGAAATGCTGTGCAGGACTTAGATGTCCAGGATTCTCTAGAAATAAACAGAATTTTACCAATTACACTTTTTGGTGACTTTGGCTTTAAAGGTGTCCAGTGATTCTGGCAGAGGAAGAGTATCTTTTAATGTGCTCAGGGACTGTCCTGGTTTATTGCAACTCTCGGGCTACCTGAGACTTTTTTTCCCCCCTCTAATTGTTGTAACAAAACATTGTATTGAAGTGTTGAGTTTGAGGTAAACTAAGAATAGAGCTGGACCAAACTGAACCCAACTAAACAGTATAATGACAATTCTTTTTCCATTAACAGAGGCATATGTTTATATTATTGGAGGAGCTGGTTCCCTGTATTTAAAGTAGTTTACACTGGGCTCTCTGTTCTCCTAAAGGATTCTGTCTGGCACAATGGATGGGAAGAGTCCTTTTAGTGTCCTTCTAGACATGGATTTAAATGGTTAATTCCCTCACAAAGATGAATAACAACTCACACATGCACACCCCTGCACATCTGGACATCTGCTGGGGGCTGGTAGCAGAACTGTTGGTTCTCAGTCTTCTGTGAAAACACAAATCACATGAAACTGAAATATGTGTGTGTTCCTGGGGGCAGATTTTAATCACAAGCTTGAAAATCAAAGTAAGCTTTCCAAGGTTTGTGGTAGTTCTGGATTGGAACAAAATCTATACTGAAACCCCTTATAAATGGATTTGAGTAGGTTTTTATTCTGGGGTGAGTTGGAACAGAATGATTGTTGCAGTCATGATGACTGCAACCAGAAGAAAATAATTGCCTCAGGCTCCTTAAAAAACAGATAATTTTTCACAGCTCTAATTATTTTGCTGTTAGAATCCTTGTACCAACCCCCAGTACAATAATTCTTCACTCTTCTGTTCCAGTAGAACACTAAGGACAGAGTGACTGCTTTACCGAAATACTGTTACACCTTCCCCACATTAGAAGACTGCAAGTATATATGTGTCTGGAGACCTGACAGGGGGGTGGGATGGGAAGAAAAAAAAAAAAAGCTGTGGCCAAAAAAAACCCAAACAAGTGCCCCTATGCTTCCTCAGTTAAGTTTGTATTTGGACTATTGCAGTTAATAGACCTGATAGAAGTCTGAAAATCAAAGCAAGCTTTCTGAGTTTTTTGAAACTGCCTGAATTAAATTGTTTTTATACTGATAGCCCACGGTATTAGTCTTAGCTTTTGGTGCCTTGGTCTCTCAGTCTACCCACTTAATTAACTTTTAAACTATTCATAGTACTGACTTAGACAAGAAAGTCATCAATTGAATTGTTTTGGTGTGCAGTGTTCCTACTTTTGCTAAGAAAATAGCTTTAGCTGTTCCATAAACTTGAATTTCATTGCTTAAGGGATGACATAGATGTTTATGGAAAAGTCTTGAAAGACTTCCCTTTCTGGTAAGGGTGAGAACAGATGGAATTAGTTAGTTTGGATGTATTATAAGTGACATATCCAGCAATTCTTACAGGTCAATTTGCTCAGTACGTCTTGCATATAGGGTGGTTTAAATTTTGTATTTATTTTGTTTTATGGTTTATTTGGGTTTTTTCCTTCCCATTCCCCCAAAATCAGTCCAAATTTGACCCTCAGGAAATTTCTATCTTAATGTATTTGGTAGTTCTAGCAAGTCTGTATCAAATTTGTATGAGCTTGATATGTGATTTTAACCAGATTAATTTTAACAGCATCTGCAAAAAGATATTTCCTGCTTGAAAATGCTCCCTAGCCTGTTTAAGTTTGAAGTCCCTATCCTACAACTTTTATATGAATTTGCGAAAATGGAAATTGTTACACCTATGACAAAGTAAAAGCAATGTGATGGGTTTTTTCCTTGCTGTTTTCAGAAACTTTAGCTGAAGTATGTCCCAAAACCTCAATGTGAGTACCATGGAAAACTTCATCTCTGATAGGTAACTTGTCAAAGTTGTTAGCAAAATGACCTTTTATAATAGGAAAAAAAATGGTTAGTCTTTAATGGAGGGGCTTCCTGGCCCACCTAATGTTATATGCAAACCAAGAAAGAAGGGAACCTATGTGCCACAGAAAATAAATGGGGGGCTTTAGCAATTTGACATAATATGTACATTTTGGTTGAATATCTCGTATACCTGTAAGGTCAAAGAGCCTCAAAATCCTTGGTGTACTCTTGCTTGAAATAATATTTTGATGCAAGAGAAGGGGTTCTCCCTGTGTAAGCTGGGAGGTGCAGTACAGAGAAGCTAAGAGATTTGCTGTGGTTTACAGGTGGTGAAAACAGTTTTTTCTTAGCAGTCTGCTGTTCCTCCTGGAGGATTATCGCTTTTCATATTTTTACAAGGTGATAGAGATTCTCATGAGCAGTGGCGAATTAATAATTTACATTATAATGTATCACAGAACAAAAGCATTTAAGAAACTTCACAAGAATTACAGGATTTTATAATAATTTACATGGAAATTACCTGTATAGACGGAACTTTTATTTTAGAAGTTTCTGTAATAAGTTACTGAGCATATACAATTTGATTGAAGAGTTAGAGAGAGACAAATAATATTAAACCCATCTTAATTTTAAATGCCTTTAAATTAAGTGTAGTAAGCTTTGCCTGCTACTACAGGAGGAGATAATATTTGAAAAGCTGATGAAAATTTCAGAGATGTCAATACAAGCAAGATGTCAGAGCAGGTAAATTGATGGATGGATTTTGAGAATAGCTTTATGTGATGTTATATACATAAACACATATGAGTATTATGTATTCCCCAGCATTCTGGTGAACTTGACAGTCTGAGTCTTACTTACCCAATTCTGCAGCAGCATTGGAGATGAGTAATGTGAGTAAACTGTGTCTAGCAAGTAAGTAGTCACTTAATCCTGATTTCTCATCTGCTTCTCCAGGTTGAAGGGTACATTACAGTGTCTGAAAGCATTCAGATACCTCTCCTCCCTTTGTCTTCACAATAACTCATAAGTAATCTTGTTGGGTGGTTTGTAGCAGCAATAAGACCTGCACTCAATGCATCAAGGGTCAGTGGATTTGTTATTAAACCAATTTTAGTCCACACCTAGAGACCTGGAAATCTAACTGTGCCTCTCCTGATTTGCACTCATGGGTAGGACTTCCCTGTTTCCAAACATTTGGACTATGTATAAACAAGATATTTTTATTGTTATTATTTAAACACAATATTTTTCAGTATCCTGGCTTACTCCCTTCACAAACAGTGAGGAGCACATCCCACGGGTGAGATCATCTCCCATTCTGCTTCTGAGTGATTAGCAAGAGACAGCTTCTCCTTGGTCTGCGTGCTGTCCCAGGGAGATGCTTATCTTGCAGTCTGGCCCCATGAAACAAATCAGGTTTTGCTCACATGTGGGCAGGGTACTTGGTCCAGGCAATCTCCAGACCTCTACTTTTTCTTCTTCTGATGTGCAGACTTGTGTGTGTTGTTGTGTCATGGGAACATATACCTCTACGTTGAGCTGTGGGATGGATGCTTCCTGTGCACATCAGGTCATTTGAAAGGATTGGATATGCACAAGGAAACTACGCAGGGGGAATATGCTTCCTGGTGGGTTATGACCAAGAGAGATGCTAAGTTGTCGTGCAGTACAGTAGATTTTATCCTCCCCTATTATCTACTCTGCCAGCTGTGTGATGAACTGACTGGCTACATTTGTTCATGCAAGTTCACAAACTGGGGGAAAGCACTTGCTTTGCTGTGATGGAGACATAACAATAAGGGAGCCTAAGATGGGAATTGAATAAATCTTATAGATGAGATTTGACAGGTCTGCATCTCTGATGGCAAAATTCCCCTCAAAAAAGGTTGCTGCTGTTGAGAAATAAGTTCATTGCTATAAAGAAAAAAAATCGTGTCACACCTGCATTCAAGCTGTAGGCAGAAAATGTGATTTTTCAGGTGACACCTCAAGAATTGTGAATGAGTAAACCTTGCATAGGAGGCTTAACTGTTTTGGATTTTTGTGAATATGATGGAGTGTATCTTGGGATAACTTTTTGTACTGACACGTGCAGAACTAGAAGAATCTATTCCCTAAGGTTTTCTGTAGTGCCCATAACCCATTGCATTCTATTGTAGCATGAAAAAAGTAAGTATATATCACCAAGGCTCTGCATGCACACCAGTTCTTTGAGGTGTTTTCTTAAATGATTCTTGCAAGCTGTGAGGAAGTTAGTTGAGCTTCAGTATCTTTGTGCACTCAATCTTTTGGTGTGCTGCTAGCAGTTTTGAACTATAAAGTAGAGAGTGACCATCCAGTCATTTTCCACAAATTAGTGATCATTACTGTAGTATAATTAAACTTTAAGTCTATCTGTTTATTAGTTTACCAAATCTACTGGCCAACATGGCCAAGTTATATCAAAGTTAGTTTATCGTGTCTTGGTCATAAAATTCGATGATGTAAAGATTGGTCCTTTTTATAGGAAAGTACATTTCAACCTGCACCCCTTTTCTCTTCCCCCTTCTATGCACCAAAGAAAGTGCCCAAGCTCTAATTTAATTCATGGAAAGGTTCAACTTTTGTTGTTGTTTATTGGAGTGGTGTTCCCTGCTTGAACACCACATGTTTCCTTATGGCAGGAAACCTTACTGAGGATGTTCTACGCAAGCAGCCCTGCATCCCGTGGTCTCTCAGTGACTGTTTGAATTAATACTGTGTTTGCCCTATGGACTGGCACAACTGCACTGCAGAGCTGCATGATCAAGCAGGCTGCTAAACAATACTGAAATCGGTTAGAAAGTCTTTCCATTTGCTGTTCTGTATTGTTTTGAAATGTATGGTGCTTCCATTTTTAAGACACTACTCAGTGTTGCTACAGGGAGTTTATTTATAGATTTAAGAGGTGAAGGAGTGGAGGGAGGAAGGATGTAAATCTAAATATATTTGCTAAAAACTAACTTAGAATTTCTAGGACTCATCATTTAAGAGGGGAAGGAACTGCCCTTTCCAATGGTGATCTAATCTCCTACTTCAGTAAAATCTTGCAGTTTTCTTAGTAATAGATTAAAGCACGTCTTCAGATATTATTTTTAACAAGTATTTAATGCTGAATTACCCCTACAGAGAGAGTGCAGGATGATAGAAGAGATCAGGCTAGCCTCTGTTGCTGTTGGGGTTGGTCTGTAGTTTTTTGGATTAAGTTTGAAGCAGTTGAGAAGTAAAAAGTTTAATAATCTGTTACCTAAGTACAATCCCCTCAGACTGAAGGAGAATATTTTACCCTTCAGATATACTTTTAATAGCAGGTGTGTTCTTTACAAGGCTGTGCTTTTCATTCAGTAGTTTGTGTGTGGCAAAGACAGAGCTATGTTATTTATGTTCTTAGCTTCTAGCTATTTTTTCTGCTTTCAAACAGCAGTTGGAAACTGTAATGTATGTTATTAGCTGGATTTTACTGTTTCATCTTTTGAACATTATTATGGCTGTATCATGCACTCTGACTTTGGTTTAATTTCGTTTTGTCTTTGCATCTTTTTTAAAAGCATATATAAAAAAAGCTTATAGAAAAATTTATTCCTTAATGTCTTCCAAGAAGATGTCATCTCACAGCTGGAAAGGCCATTTAGCTTCTGGGACTGACTTGCTTAGCATCTCTTGCTATCCTTTCATGGGAAATGATTAGTTTCACAATAGCGCTGCTGCTTTTAAACAAATGTTGCAGAGAACAGTTTCAGATTTCCAGATGATTTTACGTGCTTTGTTGAATTTGCATATAGAAATGTAATCATATTGCTTGTAACTGGTTTTCCAGCTTGTTAGTTTACTTGTGTCACTATCACCTTATATTAAATGGAGTCTACAGTTCTACAATGGTGTGTGTATGTGTGCGTGTGTATATATATATGTATATGAATAAGTAATGGATAAATGTGGGGTTTTTCCCATTAAAAAAAAAAATGTTTTGTGGCTTTGGAGGGCATAGTGAAGTCTTTGCAAGGAAAGAAGAGGATGAGTGAAGAGTTCTTGTTTTCTGTAACAAGGTGAAGTATTTTGTCCTTCAAGGCCTGACACTGAAAGGTGCTGGGAGTCTACAGGTTTCTTTAAAATCATCTGTGATTGTGGATGCTCAATGCACTTGAAAAATCAGGCTGTCTGTAACTGGAGTGTCCAGTCATTAAGATACATTAAATTAACAAACTTTTTTCCTTCCTATCCTGTCATTAACTTAAAGGATTTTGCTTTTCTATCTAAAACTTAAGATAATATATCAAAAATAATATATAGATTGGTGTTTGTAAGGTACTTGGATACATGTGTACAAGCATGATGGAAAATTTCAACTCTTCTATTAATAACAAAATTATAAGGAAAATGTGCCACAAATGAGGCATGGGCTATATGCTGAATAGTGAAACTAGGAAGAAATTTTGGACAGCTACCATGCCATTATCTTTCCTGCACCTTGAATAGAACAGGAGTCCTGTGGAAAATAACACTTGTGGTTCTGTATTTTTAAAATGTTTTCATATTGCCAAGAGAGCAGAATAAAAAGTTACATGTTTTTAAGGTGTTGAACTGTTGAAAGTCTGAGGTAGTACCAAAGGCTGTGCCTAAAACTTCATGGCTTAGGGTTTTTTTTTTTGTTTTGTTTCTTAAAGAACTCCAGGAGTAGCATTAGCAATATAACAACAATTGCCTAGGGGTTTTGTGGACTCAGACAAGCTTAATTGCTGGGGGTTGGAATAGCACTGATATTCACAAGCAGTAAAGGCAGGAGTTATTATAGAATATTAACTTGGGATGATCAGAAAGTGTTTTTTGCAAGACCTCTTTTTTGTTTGCATTTACTCTGTTTCCTGGAAACATTACTTTAGGGGCTTTATTTAAAGAGGAAAAGATTTGTGTTTGAGTATGCTGATTTGCAATAATGATAAAGAAAAGAATAAAAATGTAAATAGAGTCAAAACCATGCACTTTCTGAAAATTGAGGATGCTTGTTCTGCATAGTTTATGTCCTTTTCCTCAGCCATCTGGGTTTATCATGTAGGGAGGCATTTTTTTTCCAGATTTTCTTGGGAGATAAGCTAGTCTGCCCCCAACAAGGTGCATGCATGAATCCTTTTGAGAGTGCCTGCTAAGCTGAAGAGCATGGGCTGTGTGCAACAACAAGCTGATATACTGATAAATGTGGGGAAAATAAAGCCCACTCCAAATCTCTGCATGAGTGGGTCATAGAATCATAGAATGGTTTGGGTTGGAAGGGACCTTAAAGATCATCTAGTTCCAACCCCGCTGCCATGGACAGGGATATCTTCACTAAATTTTTTTATTTTTTTTTAAATTCCAGACAAACATGAATTAAATTAGGGCTGAACTTGAGGATAAACCGAAAGCAAAAAACAGGTGCTAGAAAATGTGACTCAGAAAACTTACCTTCAAAAAAAACGTTATATCCCCTGTGTAGTTTTTGCACAGGGTAATAGTACTTGCAAGGCCAATGAGTTAATGGGTGAAGTGGCACAGGAAGTGATGCGTTCCACTCTTCAGTGGCTGAGCTGTACATCAAAAAGTAGTGATCTGTCCAGGCTGGACAATCCCGACTCTCTCAGCCTGTCCTCATATGGGAGGTGCTCCAGCCCTCTGATCATTTTTGTGGCCCTCACAGTCAGTGATCGAATAGATTAATCTTATTATCTTTTCAATAGACCCAAGCTAAAACTATCCTTGTCATTCCTATATGCTTCCTGAGGGCATCTAGTAAACTAGAAGTTGCTGCACTTGATATGTAAGGAGAAATACTCAGCTTTGGAACATGGGTATGCAGCATTTGATCACTGGAAAAAATGTAACCCTCTTCACACTGATAAATTATTAACCAGGCTTTCATAAATGTATCCTTAACTTCTAAAACCTGTATTGGTAAATGAGGAACTTGGCTTTACAGGTCAGGTTGTGATGGGCTGATTGCTGTAGATAGCAAGAGGCGGTGGTGAGGGTTACTACTATTAGCACCTCCTGACTATGCCCCCATCATCTTGGAGAGCATGTACTCCCCAGGTGAGGACATGGAGCCACCATCCCTTTCACGCTGGCAAAATTTGTCTGCCTATTCTGTGTACACTGGACCATCTCAGAGGTGACCTGTCCCTGTCTGAAAGGTCTTTCATAGATTTTCTACTGGAAGCATGCATCAACTATGCTTTCTGTCTCAAACTCAGACCAGTGAGTAGTTTGACTTACATAATGATACATTTCAATATTGTATCCAGTGGCATAAGCTGTCTGTCTTGCAAATGCAATCAAATGGCCAAAACACTTACTCTGCGAATTACTGGAGTAAATCTTGGCCAAAGGGAGGCAGAAAGCTGCTGCAGAATGGTGACGTTATGATTAATATCCTGTGAGTGCAGCTCTGCATCATCTTTCTGAATAATTACTCTTTTGCTGTTTCACCTAAAAGCTAGTGTACCAGTAAATATGGTGCCTGTGCCCACTGCCTATTCTTCCCAAAGCTTGGAAGAGTAGCTTTAGGACAGGTAGCAACTCTGGAAGCCCACCTCCAGGTTCTCAAACTCTTTTGCTTGTAGTGCTGCTGGAAATGCACATCTGGCTGGAAAGAGGTGGAGAGGTATAAAGTATGGTAACAAAGGGAATCTGAAGTGAAGAAAAATTATTTAGGGAAGTGTCAGAGTAGGAGCTGCTTCTTGAGGGCTTCTGTGTCTTCCTGCTGTCTGTACAACACCCAATAGTACTATACCATGGAATTGCCTAGACAGGTCATAGCCAGATGGATATACAAGAAAGCTCATGATCCTTTTCTTATAGTTAGCATAGAGAATCGTAGTATGGTGTATATTAGGTATCCTTTATGTTTGAAAAATTCAGATTGCTAACAAAGACTGGTCGAGGTTTTGCTTTAATGGAATCATAAGGTATTGCTTCAATGGAAATCTGTATATTCTGTCCTATCCTATAAAGTCATCTTTAGCAGTTACATCTGCCTTCTCCTAGTTTGGAGCACTTCCTGTGCAGTGATCCACTGTGCGGCTTTGAGCTTCACTCCTCTGGCCTTGTGCCTGGCTGCTGCTCGCTAGGCACTGTTGAAGATTGTGCTGCCAAATCTCTGCTGTTGCTTTTGTGCAAACTAGACCGAAGCCAGACAGCCTAGTCTGTTCAGCACTGGCAACATCATCTGCATGCCCTTTTCTCAGGAGAGATACAACCGAGGAACTGGATGGGCTGTGGTGAGAGGGCAAAGCATTTTAAAGTGGCAAAGAAAACCATCCCAGATGTTCCCTTCATTTGATGAACAGTATTTTTGGAGGAATCTCTCACTTTGCTGTGCTTGTTATACAGTGTATGAAAAAGGATGCTGATCCTGTGTATGCTGCTGTCAGGCAGTCTGTATAGGCTTTTGCTGAATTTACTCATTGGATTAATTGGGGTTCTAGACAATCAGATAGCAGTGTGTAGAGAAAAACTACACTGATCTAAACTCTGGTCCTCAGTCATAGAAGATACGTATGGCTGCTCTCCCCAGACCTAGTGCTTTTATTTTGACCTGTCTTGGATAGGCATACATGTTACAAAAGTGTGTAGTTTTTCTCACTGATCTAAACTCTGGTCCTCAGTCATAGAAGATACGTATGGCTGCTCTCCACAGACCTAGTGCTTTTACTTTGACCTGTCTTGGATAGGCATACATGTTACAAATCCTGCCCTGGGAAGCAGAGGAAAACCTCCATATATTCCACCAGCTTCCCTGCCCTGCTGAAAGTGATCCTCAGGACTCGGGTGGCTGATGCACAACCCAGTGTTCAGAGTGACAGCAGTGTAACCTGTGAAAGTGAGATTACATTTTCTAACTAGATTTTTGTGGGGTTTCTTCCTGTCTGCCACAAGAATCTTGGAAACTGATATGCTTACAAATGCAGACTTCCCACCCATGCTCATTTTGAGGTAGACACAGTGGGACAGTGTACTGATGCATTTCATGGCAAGATTTGAGTGACCTGTTAGCTTTATTTGCTGTTGGTAGAGAAAAACATTGCAGCATTGTATTTAATGAAAAACAAAACAAGGCAACACTCCAAGCTCATCCCACTTTCTGATTAAGCTGTTTATAACCTCTGGTAGGTTTCTGAACAAGTGTCCTTGTAAACAGATTATTTTATACTGCAAATGAGAAGCAGGATGTATTTGCTCATGTTTTGTATGCCTGCGTTTGAGGTAGTCATGCTGCATGACTTCACAGTCAGTGGAGAGAAATGGATGTTAGTAGACAAGGATTCCTCTGACCTTTAAAATCTTCTCGTGAAGATGAGGTGAGTCATGCCCTAGAAATGCTTGTTCCTCTCTGTTGCTTATAGAGTGGGGCTGGGATGACTGGGTCAGAATAAATAAAAAAGATCATAGAATAGAATCACAGGATGGGTTGACTTGGAAAGGACCTATAAAGATCATGTAGTCCAACATCTACCCCACCACCACGGGCAGATAAATCTCTGAAAGATTTTTGACACCTCTGTAGAGATAAGTCATACAATGTATTATTATGTACCTTTAGCATTCATGAAAACAAATTTATTTATTTTCATTAAAACCTGAATCCAGTTGCTTTGCTAAATCAAATAGAAAGTTGTTATCATGTGTAGTGGATAATGAGTATTACTATACCATACTGTGGTTGCAGAAAAGCAAACGAGCACTTAGTATCTAACAGGCTGAAACAATGGAAGGCTGGATTTCTCACCTCCTACACACACACGTTTCCTTATTCAAAGCACTTATGTGCAAGGTCCAGGATTCCCTTCTCCCCAAACCCGCAGAGGGTTTCACTGGCTTGCTGGATGCTTTTCCACATGGCTGCTCTTCTAAATGCTAGTTCCCTCTTCACTGACTCTGCAGCCTGGCTGCAGTTCCTCAGTAATCTTCCTGCAGCCCTCTTGGAAAGCTTAGAGGTCATTTCATTTTTCTTCATTCACGAAGAAAGCAAAGTAAATGACAGAATTTTATCAAGTGGACTAAACCTCAGACTGATGGTGGTGAGTTTTTCTGCAAAGTGAAATGTTTTATAAAGTCAAGTCACCTTCTTGGGAATACTCTGAATTCAGCAAATTAGTGAAAATACTTGAACTTGGAAGACTTGGAAAGAAGTTTCTGTTGAAATTTTTGAAGAATCCTCATGCACTTCTGTGGAACATACCTGCTGGTGTTTTCTGATGAGCAACTTCTGTTGGGGACAACAATTAAGCAAACCTCATGATTTTTCAGTCAATCACTTTCTGCAGCTAAAAGAAACAGCTACTTTTTGTGAGGACTTCTTTTTAATTAATGAAAATAATCCTCTTGTTTTACCATGCATTTTCTACTTCATGTCAGATGAAGCTTCCTGTAATAGCCCTGCAGTACAGACCACCACCCCAGGGATCTCACAGTTACTCATGTTAGTTGCTACCCAGAGCAGTCTCAAGTCCCACTGAATAGGAAAGAGGGCATTTAAAGAGGATGGAGATAAGTCATGACTAGATCATGGAATGGCAGCTGCTGACCAGTAACAGAGATGATAGTAGCTTTCAGGTGTCCAGGGTGTGCTAATTCATTCCTCTCCCATCTGTCCTAGTGTCAAACACAACCATGTCATAACATAATATGTACTAACTTCTCCTAAACTCACTGTGTTGACAGTTGTAGGGATGTAGTATAAGAAATGGTAGATGTTAGAAGGAATGGTTAGGAACCTTGTTGGCATTATACTTGTTTTACATTTCTAATAGAATTTGATATCAAGGAGTGACTTCTTGCTCACAGAAGTCATGCCTATTTTAAAGTGGGGAAAGGGTGTTAACTCTTAGAAGTAAACAGCTGATAAACTTTCTTCAACTTGTTTTAGTTAAGTTTCAGAACAGTGAGTCTTGGTTAAATTTATAATTTATCCAGCTATGAAAAAAAAAGCCTTTCAGGTACATATTCAAACTTGTTTTACAACTATGTGTAAATCTGTTCTGTTCTAGACCTTAGTTCACCCTTTTCTTTCCATTTCATCACAAAAACTATAGAGACACAGGGAATAACTTAAATGTATTAAGGTACTGAATGAATACTGCCTTCCTACATGCTGTGACTAAGCAATAAGATTGAGATGACTCAAGCCCTAAGTCATATTTTCGTGGCTCATTTAACTTTGCACAGATGTTTTTTTTGCTTAACAGTAGCAAAAATATTTTTCCTTCCTTCATTCTTTGGTGTGGATCTGTTTTGTTTGTTTAATTTTGCAAACTGACGCACTGAATTTTATTTCCATTCTTACCCTGGGAGGTATCATCTTTTCTGGTTAAAAGCTCAGCCAGGAAAGTGAACCGTGTTTACTCAATGATGAGAAAACCAAAGAAAAAGGTTGCCACCCTGTTGTGTTCTCTCAGCTCCTTGCCTCTTGCTTGTAAGTACACTAGCTAAAGCAGTCTACTATAGAGATTATTAGATATTTGTTTGTTCCAAAGCATCACCTATGGGGTTAAAATCTCTTGTTTAATTGTTATGTGGGATCTCTGGGGTGCATGGGCTTGTGTTCACAAGTGAATGCTGTCTGGTGTACTATCTCAGGTCTGTTCTGCACTTGCTCCAGGGCCTGCATGCACGCTGCCTTTCTCCCATTGTACCCTGTATAAATAGTAGCACAAAGTTGTTGGAGCAGGAACCGTGCACTGTACTCCGCAGGGAGTGTTCACTGGGCAGTGATGTTCCCCATCATGTGTAGTATGTAACCTGACCACATGAGGAGCTGGTTGAGCCTAAAGTTATGTAGCAAGGAAAGAGAAAATGTAATTTTTATTTTTTTTAAAAATGCTTTTTTGTGTTACTTGAAGATTTTTATAAGGGCTGACAAACAAGCAGAGGGAGAACTGTAGTAAGAGCATGGTTTGATGAATGCTCAGACTGGCAGTGCTGAGCTTAGTCTTAGGTCTCTTATTATACAAGTCAGGCATGTCAATTTACTGCTTTCTTACACAGTAAGATTTAATACTTAATAGACTTAATGAGCTTTAACATTATTGCCTTAGTCTTTAAACACTTATGATTTTGCTTTTGAACTGTTATTACTAGTGCTAAAAACTAGATCTAGCTCGAAGGCATTGACTGCAGTTGGAGAGAGATCTACAGTCCTGTAAGTATGTGACATTACCAGAAAGCTGGAATTGTGCCCAACCTAAAAAATGAACTGCTTCTGAATCCATTGTTTTTGTTTAATGTATCTGAGTTTCTTACTACTATGAAGTCAAACACACTTATACTACATGACTTGCAGAGGGTAAAACTAAATTAGTTTCAGCAATTTTCTCAGCTTATATTCATTCCAGTGTGCTGATACAAATTTGTATGATAGTATTCTGTTCTTTTAATGTCTCTTCAAACAATGTTGCTGCCACTCATATGTGACTCTTTCTTTAATGCAATATATGACTTATCACGTTATAACTTCCAGCTCTTATATCTACAGATCTTTGAAGTTTGTTTTTAGCCAAAGAATCTGTTTGCTTACTGCTTGTGTTGTAATACTGGCTAGAGCTCTCAGTCAGTCTAATCCAGGTGCCGTTAATCGAAATCACATTCAACAATTTGATTTGGCTTTCTTTTCTTGCCACTTGACTTCAGTGTCTTGAGTCACTCTTCCTTACCTTGCAAATGTATTGATTTTGTGCATCAAGCATTTCCTGGTACTTCAGTGCCTGCTGGCACTTAGTTTGCCTACCTGGGCGTGTGCATTCTGCAAACACATCACTGAGAAGTGAAGCTGGTTTTTCTTGCTCCTGTACGGCATTCTGCAAGAGGTATGCTTTAGTTAAAACAGGAAGAGAGAGGAGTTGGCTATTACACTCTCAGCATGGTAGGCTTTATATTTGTTAAGGGTATGACAATATCTGTCTGCCATTTTATTAGATTTAATGGTGGCAGTCATTGCCTCTTTTCCCCCATCACAGGCTTGTATACAGCTGTGGGCCTCAGAAAAGATAAAAGACAACGTGGAGCATGTTTTGGTGGCTACCTAGTTTTGAATTTTACTTCAGACCCCTGCATGAGTGAACTCAGGACACATAGTACTGGCGTGTTTTAAGCATTGCATATATGAAGTGTGTCTCTTTTCATCTGAGTGTCAAAGCTGGGCACATTGGGTCCAGATGTAGCATGTTGTGACACTGAGCTGGCAGGTGGGACCTGTGGCCTCCTGAAGCATGTGTCAGAGGCAGCAGTGCCATCAGTCCTGTTCCTGCAGAGTTTCAAACATTGTTATTGTGCCTCATGCAGCTTTGGTTCAGGGCAGTGGTTGGTGCCTTTTTGAGGGACAACATATCTCAGTTTCTTGGGTGACAAAAGTCAGTTACAGTCCACAACACCACGCTGCATTTGGCTACTGTTGGTAGGAATATCTTTACCAGTATGGAAATACTGTTTGTGCCTGTCCTGGATATGCCAGTGCTAGTAAATATGTGTAGCGCATACCACGTTTCTCTCCTGGCAAAGAATTTCCTGCCAGCAGTAGGTTAAGGCTCTGTCACTCAAGCAATGTGAGGTGATGCCATGGTTCCTTACCACTGGAGTGGAAAGTGCTGCTTCTGTTGCTGAGTCACTAAATTGTTCCATGTACTGGCTTCTGGCTAAGTAAACATAATGGTTTGGCAGTGGGAGTAATTTTGTGCATCAAGCAATTTGATAATAGTGCTGTTGAAGAAAAGAGGATAATTCCTTTCACATCCTTTCAGCTCTGCCTCTGTCTGTTGAGGGCAGGATGCCTCTCCTCCTTCCTGAGGAGACGAGGGAGAGACGAGGGGAAAGCGTTTTGGAGCGCAGATGAACCTGTCTATTTGCTGGGTTGGGGAGGATATGCGCAGCAGTGACAGTAGCGGTCACTGCACCTGTGGTAACTACAAATGCAGCTGATTGCAGTAGATTCACTGTACTTCCTGTAGCTCTTAGCTAACATCTCTCATGAAGATTCAGTTTTGGGGGTGCTGTTTTTTCCAGTGGTTACATGCAGCTGTGCTAGCAGTTAGGGGGAAAAAAAGTTCTTCCCAACTGCAGTGGTAGTGCTTTTTCTCCCTTTTTAAAAAAAAAAAAAAAAAAAAAACACAACCCACAAGCCTTAAGTAATTATTTTGTCTTGGGAGGGTGAGCAAATGCTCTCTGAATAGACATTGCATCTGTATACTGTGGATAAAGGTATAATGCAGGATAAACTGCACCTTTCATTCAGGTCTAATTTAGTGAGAGCTGTCATGTGCTAACCAGTCTGTTATTTCTAACATACATTCCCTCAACAATAGCTTCAGAGAGGAAGACTCCATTGTAGAAATCCCTTTCCGCAGGGATAAGAGAAGTGAGAAAAGCATGCAGAAAGTACCAATGAGCAGTTCTTCTACCCCTTCTCGTGAGGCAAGGGAAAACAACATACCCAAGAGGCTCACTTACATACTGTCTTGCCATTGTGTCACTTCGTTCCTCCTCCTTTACTGGTTCTTTTGCAGGTCTAATGTTAGGTCATTGCATTACTCTGACTTAAGGAATAAATGGTCTGTCTACAAATTGAATGTAGATTAGAACTAATCCCATCCTGTTAGGGGGCTTTGCATTTTTCCATGTGTCCTAATCCGCATGTTAGTGTTCCCCAAATGTTCTGTTGTGTGAAGACTTCCCTCAGTTTAGGATGACAACAACTAAATTTCCTAACCAGCCCCAGGGCTGCTTAGTAAAACATCAGAAGTCTGTTAAAAGTATCATTGCCTCTTTCTAAAGAGCTGGCTTCTTTTGTTTTTAAACCCCAAATTGGTTAATAATTCAGCTTTTGTCAGCTGATTTATTCTGGACCATTTAGAGAGACAGCAAAAAGTAGTGCAGGAAAGGAGGAATGCAAATTTTCCTATTAAATCTTTATGTGAAGTACAGGCCTGGTCTCTACTCGTGAGGCTGCACCTTGAATCCTGTGTTCAGTTTTGGGCCCCTCACCACAAGAAGGACATTGAGGTGCTGGAGCAGGTCCAGAGAAGGGCAACAAAGCTGGTGAAGGATCTGGAGCACAGGTCTTATGAGGAGCGGCTGAGGGATCAGGGGTTGTTTAGTCTAGAGAAGAGAAGGCTGAGAGGAGACCTTATCACTTTCTACAACTACCTGAAAGGAGGGTGTAGTGAGGTGGGTGCTGGCCTCTTCTCTAAAGTAACAAGTGGTAGGACAAGAGGAAATGGCCTCAAGTTGCACCAGGGGAGGTTTAGGATAGATATTAGAAAAAATTTCTTCACTGGAAGAGTGATCAGGCATTGGAACAGGCTGCCCAGGGAAGTGGTGGAGTCACCATCCCTGGAGGTGTTCAAGAAACGTGTAGATATGGTGCTTAGGGACATGGTTTAGTGAGTTAGGTGGTGTGGGTTGACAGTTGGACTTGATGATCCTTGAGGTCTTTTCCAACCTTAATGATTCTATGATTCTAATCATGTGTTGTCTAAAGCAGGGAAGTCTAAGTGGTAGTTTGTTAAAAACAGTATCTCACTATTTATTGGTCTCCTTTTCCATAGAGCAAGTGTTCCTGCTGTTTTTGCTATTGCCATACTTTTTGTTTAACAACCTACGTGTGTAACAGAAATGCCCGCCACTTACCGCACAAAGTACAGGATCTAAGCCAGATGGTCTCCTGCTGTGAGGTAGGTGGATGTTTTGGTACCTCTTGTACCAACACGCAGCAGAACGAGCGCAGTGTTAAAGAGAGTTTCAACACTGAATTTGTCTAATCAGGCAGGAGTGAAGTAAGATGCAAGGACAAGGGATTTTTGACTAGATCTACTTCATGTAGGGCAAAGATACCTGTACTATCTTCAGGCCTAAAAGGTAGCCTTGCCAGAGTAACATTACCTAAGAACTGGGAAAACTTGGCTTATGCAGGGTTGACTGCTGCTAGTACTTCAACTGGCTCAGGGTGGAGAGTATCACCTAGGCACAGGTCATGAGTTTAATGTATTTAAAAGGAATCCTGTCTAAAGAAATAAGAGCTTCTCTTGAGATATTTGCTGAAGCTTCAGCAGCTAGGCAGTGCTTCATCAAAGGGAGTTTTTGTGGCTTTTGGATATTCTGGTACAAATACTAACTTCTTCAGAGTTAAAAGACAAAAAAGCTTAGAAAATATGGCCAGATATCAAGTTAATCTTTTGAAGTGTTTTTTTTTCCTCCCTGAATTTCCCGTATCAGAATACATCTGACAAGGTACAGTGTTCTTGTCAGCCTGCGTGTCATACCGCTGCACTGTTTTTCTGCAAGAACCCTAGTTACCTGTAGTGCATCATCAAGACAATAATGGTGCTGTCAGAGACCATTTCAAACACTTTTGTTGTTCTAAATTTCTAATTGTAGTACTCATTCTTTCCCCTTAACCTCTTGGTTTTCCATTTTTCAACAAAACTTGGCTTTTTTCTCCGTTATTAAAAAAAAAAAAAAAAAAAAAGCCTGTCAGAATAATGCTGTGTGTCACCTACGCTACCCCTGCAAGGAAAACTTGTGAACAGAAATTCAGAGCACCTTGACCAACCAAGCAACTTAGCTTATTCTGTGGCTGCTGAACTTGGCTCTGTGAGTTTTATGCCAATGCCCTGTGCTCCCTAGCCCACTGTTAGGACCTGGTACTGTTTTCCCCAGGCATTTTGCTAGGCAGTTCAAGAAAGAAGCTAGCCTTCTCAGTAGTAACAAAGGATAAATCACATTTTGAATTTCTTCCTCAAGTATCTTGGCCTTATGTTATTAATAGAAACATCATTTTCAAGAATTTAAGAATAAACATAATGGTCCAGTGGTTTATTTTTTATGTTAAAATAAACACAGGGAATCAAAGTAATTTTTTTCCATGTGTGGTTTTTATTACTTGGCTTTTATATCTTTAAGATAGCAATCTAGCCAGAAATAGTAGTGTGTGGTTTGTTTGTTTCCCATTTTTCAGTAATGTTAAGCTCATAATTGGCAATCCTGACTTGTATTTCTGCCGTGCATTGACTTGTGTGTTTTTAGTGTGTGTATGACCTTTCTGTCCCATTTTCTTACCTGATGAAAGTGACACTTATGGTTGGATCTTTATTTCAGAAACAGGAAGATTTATATTACTGTTTTCTTAGGAAAAAAAATATTAAAATACTTACATGCCAGTTTTGTATACTTCATTATTTTTTTCTTAATTTGAAAATTTTAAGGATTAATTGAAACAGGTTGCAAAACCTGTAAAAAAAACCTTTAATCAGGAGAAATTCCCATGTTCATGTAAGACTAAGAGGAGGAAAAATCTTGGAGCCTGAATTGTTACATTTATATCCTTTACTAATAAATAGTCATTTAACTCAGGGAATGGGATATTTCAAAACCCATATTCTGAAGTAGCTGATGAAAAGCAACACTAGATTTCATTTGATGCCATTGACGACAGTATTCGCTTCTTCAGTGGTTGATAGGAAGGGAAACAGAACGATATCCTGTCTTATACTCATGGTTGTCTTAGACTGTGAACGCTGCTCCTTCAATTCTCTGTGCTAGTTATCTTTGTCAAAACCTTTCCAAACTGGTGAAAGCTAGGGAAGCAAGGGCTGCCTTAAAAAAAAAATAAAATTCTTAAAAGCTGTTTTAGTTCTTCCAGGATGCATAGTGTAAAATAAATCTGCATTATCTTGTAGCATATGTGTATCTATGTATGCACACGTATGTATTTACACTTACGTATGATGATGTGGATGCATTTTTTTTGTGCATAGATGGGCTTGTATACTGTATATAATGTGTGTATGCTTCAAAGTACAATGTGCATCTGTTCACATAGTTTAATTTTCTTAAGGAAAAGTGTCTTGGAGGTCATGCCTTGCTTCAACGTGAAACTATGTCTACATATGAGACTGTGAGGGCTGGATGTTCCAACCAGTTCACTAGAAGTTTTAGATATTTTCTGACTAGCTTCCTGGTGACTCTTTCCAAATAGGATCAAGTTCAGAGCTCCAGTATCGCAGAATCATAGAATGTTAGAGATTGGACTAGGGTGTCTCTTCTGGTTTTGTTTGGAAGTTGTTTTCTGTTCAGAAATGACCAAAAAAAAAAAAAGGTGAAATTGTGAAATTTGTCTTACTTCTTGGTAGTGACTTGTTAATAAGTCACTCAAAGTTCTTGCTGTATTTACTGAAAGGGAATGGGCATTTCTAGAACATGTCATCCTAAATTAAATGTCTGCAGTAAGTGGATGAATCACTCCTTCAAAGTTCATATTTCTCCAAATTGACTGTGAAGACAGGGTAATGGATGACTTGCCGAGATGCGGATGTATACTTGTTTTGAGGTGAGTCTTACCTTTTAGTGCTGTCCTCTGAAGCCATTGTAGTAGCACTTGTTAATTTTTACTTTTCCCTTAAAGTAACCTCAGGGAAATGAGTAGAATTGTTCCTCTGCTCCCCCACCCTGTGCTTATTATGGTTAGGATGGAAGTATTACAAGGTGAATATAGTCATTTAAGCAAGACAGATTGCAGAGCCCCCGTGGGAGCATAATAATCAAACATTAGCAAGTAAATAAACAACAACATAGAAAACATGATGTATAAGTAGCCCCTGAGATAACCTGATGGTCTGCAAGACATTCTTTGGTGGCTTGCAAACCATTACTAGATTAAGCCTTTCTCAAATCAGACCGTGATGGTAATACCAAAATTGCCTAAACTTGTTTGTTTTGACTTTCAGGTAGTTTGAAATAAATAGACCCAGCTATTTTGTGGCTCCAAACTGCAGTTGTTTCGGGAAGTTGATTCTGCAGCTGCTTGTGAACACAGTCTGAAGGCGTGCACTGTGCTGGTGGGCATTGGCCAGGACAGAAGGGTGTTCAGTAAACAGGAAAATGACTGGCTTTCTTGAGGAAGAAATAAAGAAGAAACCTTTGTTTCTTGCATAGTTGGAAGGCAAAGCAATACAATCTTGACACCTGGTTAACTTAAAGAAGCATTTTTCAAAATACCTCTCGACTGTGTGCATCTTTTAACTCTGACACATTTTAACTCTGACACAAACGTGCCTTTGGACTTGTGCAAATAAATCACTGGAAGAATTGATTGGGCAAAGCAGTCACTGAAAGAGTGGCTCTTGAAGAATCATGACGAAGCACTTGGAGATCATCAATTTGTCATTTTTGTTGGAACATGAAAGGGAAACTATACTGGGAGTATTGAAGAGAGATGAGTATCTGAAAAAAGTTGAAGATAAAAGGATAAGGTAACCCTTTTTATTATTGTTCTTAAAAATATGGTCCATAGTATTGATATTTTTGTGGTACCTTGTGAAGATTTTCTAGATGCCTCAGAATGGTGAGTGTTGAGAGGTGGCACTGTTAATTATAATTATAAGTCAAAGTAAAGTGTGTTTTAAAGAAAAATGCTTGGTAGTGTGGCCCTCTGTAAACAAAAGACTATGCCCATTGCTTCAAGGCAAAAGAGTAAGAGAGATAACAAGTGCAAAAATACACAGCAGTGGTTTTGAAATTTCAGATTCTGTAGATTTTGCCCAGTTTGGCTGTACTTCCCCCTTGTGAATGGAAGGCTTCAGTAAGGCTCCTGAACTTTCTTCCTCTGAGAGGAGCTGTATGCTTTGTGCTTTCAGAGCTGCCTGTGAGAGGTGAAGTTTGAAGGGTGTCACAGGGAGAGAAAGTAGGTGTCTCTCTCTGTCCAGGAGCCCATGCACCATGGGGCAAATGCGAGATAGTGACCTTTTTATTTCTACTGCAGTGCAGAATAGGGAGGAGGAGGGACACTTTAATTTTTCAGATTACTTAGATTTACTAATAAACAAATAAACCTGAAAATCTTGGGTATGGATCTCAAAAGTCACTGGTGGGAGAAGTAGAGACCCAGGGTATTAATAGAGTGCATGTGGTTTTTTTTATGAGGAGAAAAGGTAAAAATCAAAGTTCAGGGAACAATGTGTTGCAGGCAGGCTGAGAGTCAGCTGTGTTAGATGACTCAAATTCAGTTAGTTCAGTGAAGTATCAGCTCTGCAAAGGTTCATATGCTTTTCCAGCATGATGTTGCTGCTTCTCTCTTCTCCCTCCTGCCCTTTTCAACTTTCTATATAAAGTTGGTTCTGAGAAAGAGGCTTAGCGTGGATGTATGCAGCACTTGGTGTTGGTGAGGCTGCTGAATGTAATGGATGACAAAGGGAAGATTTTCAGCCTTTGCTGGTTTCTGTCCTTGTATTCCAAGGCCGGGCTGCATTGTTCTTACCTTTGATTTGCTAAAAAACGTTTTAGACATTGTGCATTGCTGAGATGAGCGTCCAGCACCTGCTGAGGCTTCTTTTATATAAAATTATTTGGAAATCCATGCAGAGTTAGCCACTGGTTGTGGAAGTCTCTCTGCCTTGAGAGAAACAAGTCTAAGTGCAGTGCCCCTACTGGTGTGCAGCCCATTTAACTGAGGAAATGTAGTGGTTTATCTAAATGGAGTGGGCTAAAAGTGGTTTCTTCTTCTGCTGCAAGACTGGAAGGAAAGGTGTTTCTTTATGGTGGTGTGGGCAAATTAATCATTTCATCTTCTTCATGATTTGTCAGATGAAGAAGAAAACAGAACATAAAAAAACAGATGGAGCACTGTTTGTTCCAGGCATTGTCCTCTATTTTGTAACAGAATAAGCATTTCAAAGTAAGTATTTCAGTTTTCTAAGGCGATGGCCTTGGAAATGTGTGACATGCCAGCAGTCATCCATCAAAGGCATTGATATGAAGAGCAGCAGGGTATCAGATCACTAGCTTCCCAAACCCCCAGAAAGCTTTCTTTTCTACTGCTGTCATTTCCCAAACTCAAGTGGAAAGCTGAAACTCATGAGGTTTTGTGGGGTTTTTTTTGTTTGTTTGGTTTGGGGTTTGTTTGTTGGTTTTTTTTTTTTAATACGATATCTTAAACCCCCTAATTTTCTGCTTTTTTTTCTTGGAACTACTGGAAGTCACTCTGCCAAACCTACTGAGTTTGAGAACCCAAGGCACCTCTGAGGATGTGGTTCAATAAAGCGACAGGCAGTATTGGCTTATCTGTGTTTTGGTAGAAATGGAAAGAGCACACTAAGAAGGCAGAAAATGAGGTTAATCTGAAATATAATGCTAATTAGGATAACTAATGATGCACTGTGATGCATACTTCCAGCACCTGTATATGAACCAATTGGTTTAATATTCAGAGTATATTTGGGGAATTATCCGTATTGTGCCTTACAATGGTGGAATGTAGTCTATAAAAGACCTCCAGGATATACAAACTATAAAGAGCTGGGTGGGTAACTGCTTCCTAGTAGACTTCATAATTTTTCTTTCTGAATACAGCTTGGCAAGGATATCTTTAATTATGGTTATAAGTATACTTCAGAGGAACATTTGTTGTCTTTGAAATTCCATTTGGAGCAATCTGTTGTATATTTTATTGAAGTACTTTGCAGCAGAACAAGTCCCTTTGTATTTATTTTCAAGGTTTTTTTTATTCTGGCAAGATGCTTACTTGTACATTGTACTGAAGAATTTTTATTAGTCTGTTCCACTCTTTCTGAATCTGTCTTGATAATTGTTTTTTTCTGTTCCCATTAGTCTTCAAAAGCCATTGTAACTTGAAAGGGTCTTTCTATTCAACATGAAAGCAATAGTAAATGTAGGAGGATGTCCTAATAATGAAATTGTTAACAGTTATTTTCACTACCATTGCTCATACTTGTGTTCTGGAGTTGCAGGTGTCTGTTCTTGTATTTTTATTTGATATACAAATATTTCACCTACATGCAAGGGAAACACAGAAGGCAGCAAGTACTCTTTCTGTGGTATAGTTTTGATAATACAAATAAGCAACCTGCTTAATAAATATTAGGGTTTATGGTCTTAGCTTTAAGTGTGCGTTTTGTGTTACTAGACATTTTATTTGAACTTCAATAAAATTGAAAATAATAATGATAATAATAGTAATATATACAAATATACAAATGAGTGATACACAGTGCAACTGCTCAGCACCTGATGACCAAGGTCTAGCCCATACCTGGCTAACTCCCAGAGCAGGGAGAGTCCCAAAGCCACAATCCTGGGAAGGAGATAAGAGCCCAAGTGTCCAAGACAGAGGCAACCCAGAGAGAGCAAGCTTCTGGACAGTTCCTCACTGGCCATGACGTGCATGATATGGAATATACCACTGGCCAATTTGGGTCTCAGTCCTAAACCTAAGGTTGAATCCCAGGCTAGTAATTGGGGCTGTGCTCCCTCCCAGCTTCTCCTGCCCCTGCAGACACTGGCACAGCAGAGGAGCTGAAAAGTCCTTGACTGTCCTGGCAGGAACTATAAACATCAGTGTGTTATCAGCCTTCTTCTCAGCACAAATCCAAAACATGGCCTCATGCTAGCTACTATGAAGAAAGTTAACCGTGTCCCAGCCAAAACCAGGACAGGTTCTCTCCATTCTTTACGAAGCAAAGCTGTGAATAACATGCTTTTAGAAAAGGACATACCAGTGCAGTAGTTTCTGAACTGAGAAAAGAAAGCAGAAACATGCCAATTTCTTCCAAGAATAAGGCTTTATTGGATTATTACTTGAATTGTTCCCTCAGCACTTTGGTTGCCAGAAGTTGTGTGAGAATTGCACTGGCCTCAGATCTGTATTGATGAGGAAAGTTGACATTCCTGTCTTTTCAATTAACTAAAATGACATCTTCTTATCAGTCCGAAGAGATCCACCGAAGCAATTTAGGATATTAACTGCATTACAATATAGGAGAAACTGTTAACATGGATACCACCATGTGGTAACTGTAGGCAAGTACTTTAAGGGGGGGGAGGGGGGAAGACTGAGTAACAGGAGTGAGAATTGACTTATCTACTGAGTATACATTTCGACTTGTTTATAAGCACAAAATTATTGCAAGATAGTGTATTGTATGGGATATGGTCTGTGTTTTTACAAAACTGCCTGTAAATATTTGAAGGAAAGAGTCTTTCTATTAAAGCATATTGCTCATTTATCCATGCATGGGAAGTTAGAAGATTACTTGTCTGGCAGCTATCTCATTTGTCAAGTGAATTTAACCTGTTGAACTGGTTACTATTGCCAGCACTCTTAAGGGTAGAGGTGCCTGTTTTGCTCTCCAATGTTCTTCGAGAACGAAGATCCTCCATTGGTGAAAGAATTTCTGATGGTGATTAGTTCTCATACACTGGGTGCAATTTATTTTGTCAAGGACTAGTAAGAAACCAACAAGCAATTTCTTTTCTTTTTTTAAAATCTTTAACAGTTTTTGGTTGAGAAGATGGGGGAGTTACTCAGAAAAAGCTTCATTTGTGGAAGTTTGTCATCATTCTATTATCCAATATAATTTTGGTTTCCATGCCTCCTGTCCTTCTGTTCACGGGGCTGTGTTCTGACATTATTACACCGGTTGTCTTTTCCTTTGAAAATTCATTCTTTGCCTTTCCTAATTCTCTTTCGTTGTCACTAGTATACCTCCATACTCGGATATTCTTAAGACAGTTTTTTATCATACATAACTGTTACATAAGCAAAATCTGAAGATCTGTGCTTATAAAATAAAATAAAAACTTAAACATTTGAGGTATTAACATATTTTCTCAGACAGTAGAGGGATCTTAATATGAATTCACAGTTAGAGGAATGGCTAAACATTCCACTGTCCTAGGTAGTAACAAATTTCTTTTTAGTAGTTATCCTCTATCAAACAGCTGTTGTAATAGATGGTTTACAAACTTCAGTGTAGGATAGGATTCCTTTTCTCCAGCAGCTTATTAAATTGGCTTCTGCTGAGTTTTTCTCTTTCACAGCCATAGAATCAGAATGGTTTGGTTTGGAAGGGACTGTAAGGATAATCTAGTTCCAACCCCTTTCACTACATCAGGTTGCTAGGAGAGGATTGATAAAGATTAATTCTTGTTTAATATTTGAGATTAAAAATATCTTACTGCATGCTTAATTAGATTTATTTAAAATTGAGGAGAACTCAAATGTTAGAATGGCAAAAGGAAATTGGGTGTTTATAATACAGCTGGTTCCTGTCTTGGGGGATCAAGAGCAGTGATAAGTCAGCCCAGCAACATGCTGCTCTTGTTATCGCTTTTCTGTGTTCTGTAACTAGTGCAGCTAGTCTGTGGTTGCTTAGAGGCAGTTATGATGATGGATTTTTCAGATGGTGCACCCCCTTCCTACTCTTCCTGGCCCTTGAGACATTTAATTCTTTATTTTCTTAAGATCTGAGTGTATTTGTTGCAGTCGATCAGTTCAATTCAGCTAATAATAAAGAGAATCTCAAAAGAAGTTTCATATGCAGTATATCAGTCCATACATCGTTTGCTTTCTTTTTAAATTTTTTCTATTTTATTTGTTGATTAGGTGAGTGGAGAAGCTGTGGGTTGATTTATTTTATCTCAGTTCCCTGAAAGTCATCAAAGGCAGCTCTATATTAAAAAAAAAAAAGCCAAGAAAACACACACTTTTCAGAATTCGTGCTGTTGGCAGATCAACTATCATTTGATAAGAATTTAAGATTTTGTATCTCATATGCAGTGGGAAGTACTGGATAGTAGGAATTATGCCTTTTTTATATAAAAAGAGTATTGATAAATTTTTCAACATGTTTATCTCTAAGCAAACTTTTGTTTAAACATGCATGGTTTATTGGTTTGAGCTGATAGAGTTTTCCTTATTTAAATTAGAACTACTTAAAACTCAGACTTTGTGCCCAACGATGTTTCTAATTAAGCACAAAAAGGGCCTGAAAGTTGCAGGGGGGAGGGAGAAAACTGGAATGGAAGGAGTTCGGTGAAGGTTTTGTTTCAAGATTAGACACCTGCATGCAGTCTATAGGACACACTGATAATTATCAAAAAAGATGGCATTATACTGCCTGTGGAGCTCCTGAAATTAAATGGGTCACTGTTGATTTTATTTTTTAAAGTAAAAGTGAGCCACTGGAAATAAATCTGTTATGAAAAATTAGCCTTTGTGAGTGCTTAGTATTTTAACCCTTTTGAGATTTGAGGATTAACAATATCCATCTTCTGAGTTACCCTGACACTTGGGCTTGGTTCAGGTTGTTGTTTTGCATGCAGGTGTTCAAGTCCCAAAAAATACTAGAATTATATCTGCCCCTTTTGGTCAATCATGTGCCATGGAACTAATCTTTGCAGTACTGAATAAAAAGTGAAAATACAAATGTCTCTCAAAGACTACCTCTATTGAACACTGGTTGGCAGTTCTACTGCCTAAAAACTCACAGTTTCAACAGGAGACTATGAAAAATATGAGGTAGAGAGAGAATGACCAATGGTCAAGCAAAAAAGTGGTGGTCCAGGTTGGCAAGCAAATTAGGTGGGGTGAGGCGAACAGGAGAAACACTGTCATCAAGAAAATGGGGTGGAAGCGGTGTCCCAATTTACGTATTTCCACATAAATTTGCCAACAAGATGTGAAAGTTGCAGTCACCATGACTGGAGGTCAAGATTATGAGTGGAGGGAAGAAAGCAAAAAGGATCACAACTCTGGACTTCAGGAGAGCAGATTTTGGGTTGTTCAGGAAAAGTCTCGTGACAGACTGTATTAGAGAGAAGAGAGGGCTGAGAGAGCTGGTTGGGGTGGGGTTTTTTTGATTCAGTTGTTGGTGGGGTTTTTTTGGGGGGGCTTGTTGTTTGGTTTGGTTTTTTTTTTTCGTGGGAGTGTGGGATAGATGTTTGTTTTGAAGGATCACCTCTTTGAAGCCCAGGATTAGTCCATCATGACAAGCAGGAAAGCTAGTAGAGCTCCTGACAAACAGTAGACATAAAAAGGAAACATACAGGAGGTAGAAGTAGAAACAAGTGACCTGGCATCAATCCCATAAGAATAAGGGGAATTTGCCATTGTGGCAGAGAAGACTAACAGCATTCTGGGCTGCGTTAGGCGGAGTGTCACCAGCAGCTCGAGGGAGATGATCCTTCCCCTCTGCTCAGCCCTGGTGAGACACATCTGGAGTCCTGAGTCCACTTCTGGGCTCCCCAGCACAAGAGAGATATGGACAGCCTCACCTTGATTCCTGGGAATGTGATGGGGCAGCTAATCCTGAACGACATTTCTAGGCATGTTAAGGACAAGAAAATCACTAGGAGTAGTCAGCATGGCTTCACCAAGGAGAAATCATGCTTGTACAACTTGATAAACTTCTATGGTGAAATGACTGGCCTGGTAGATAAGGGGAGAGCAGTGGGTATTGTCTTCTTAGACTTCAGGGAAGTCTCCCATCAGATTCTCCTAGATAAGCTGTTGCTGGGCTCCTTAGTGTAAGAGAAATGCGGATATACTGGAGAGAGTCCGCTGAAGGCCCATGAAGATGACTAAAGGACTGGATCATCTCTCATATGAGGAAATGCTGAGAGAGCTGGGACTGTTTAATCTAGAGAAGAGAAGGCTTAGGGGGATCTTACTTAGATATATAAATACCTGAAGGGAGGGTGCAAAAAGGACAGAGCCAGGCTCTATTCAGTGGTACCCAGTGACAGGACCAGAGACAATATGCACAAACTGAAACATAGGAGGTTCCATCTGAACACCAGGAAACACTTTTTTACTGTGAGCACTGGCATAGGTTGCCCCAGGAGTTTGTTGAGTCTCTATCCTTGGAGATAATGAAAAGCTGACTGGACAGGGTCCTGGATAATTGCCTCTTGGTGGCCCGGCTTGAGCAGATGACTTGGACCAGATTACCTCCAGAGGTCCTTTCCAAACTCAACCATTTTGCAATTCCGTGAGGTACTGGAGGAAGTACAGCAAAGGGAGACAAAGACGATTAAGAGATGGGAGCATCTTTCTTATCAGGAGAAACTAAGAGAGCTGGGACTCTTCAGCCTAGAGAAGAGAAGGCTCAGGGGGATCTTATCAGTATGTATAAATGCTTAATGGGCATTAAAGAAGATGGAGCCAGACTCTTCTGAGTGGTATCCAGTGAATGCACAAGAGTCAGTTGGCACAAACTGAAGTACAGGAAATTGCGTCTGAACAGAAGGAAAAAATGTTTTTATTGTGAGAGTGGCTGAACAGTGGGTGAGCCTACCCAGAGAGGTGGTGGAATCTCCGTCCTTGGAAACAGTTGAAACAATACAGGGCAACCTGATATACCTTACTGTGCTTTAAGCAGGAGGATTGGACTAGATTGGTCTTAAAAGATCCCTTCCTCAGCTATTCTGTTGTTTAGTTGTGGATTTCAGCATTGGAAAGTTGAAGCTTGTGCAGGGAAGGAGCTTGTGCTTCAAGCAGTTTGGCAAGTTCTAGCAGTTCTTTTCCCCTGTGTGTTTTAAAATAAGACCTTACTGAGTAGGGATTTGTTGAACGCTGGTTTTAGAATGAAGCATGTAACAGCAGGTGCATTTAATTGCAGAAAAACTTCCAAAGACCTTAGCAACATTTGAGACAGTACACTGTAAAAGTTGTTCTTGCAGATGCTCTTCATCCCCTAACACTGTGAGTTGGCCTAAGAATTTTCTGTATTAATAACTTGAACACATTCTTATTTAGAACCAGCTATTTTATTGAAAAGATATGGCTTTACGTTGAGAAAAAATATTTATTTTAGAAATTGAGTCCAGGTGTATTTATTTGGCTGCACTTCTGTGATTTTTGTGCCACAGAAATGTTTCTTGTGTTTCAGGCAATCTAGAAGTACCTACGGCATTCAGCTGCTTATCTCAAACTCTTCTGCTTGCAATTTCTCCCTTCTGACTGGATAACCAATACTCTGCGTTCATAGGAATCTGATCCAGCTAGCTGAAGACAATTTCTGTGCTCCAGCTGAAATAAGAATGTCTCAGTGTTACCAGCTTCTATCATAATGTCAGAACTCCTCAGACTTTGTTGTGTTTTTTCTTAGCCCACAGCATCTGAGCTCTCTTAGGTTTCATTGCGAATGAGCGGTGGGAAGAGGAAAGCCTGTCTCTTGTGGCTGCAGAGAAGCTTAAACATACCCAACGAACTGAATATGAGTTTTTAATTTTGAGTATCATTTTAATGTTGAATCAGTCATATGAGTGGAAAGGATTTTGAAGGGATTAAAAAATTCCAAGATTTTAAAATACCTAAGTTGCCTTTATTGTGGATTGGTGGCCAGGTGAAACTCTGATAAGAGACGGGTAAACAATGAGAGAACATTTTGTGCAGAGTGTTTAAGCCTGATGCAACCTTTTCTCCAGAGACTAAGTTGTCTCCCCAGTATTAGTAAGTTGGTTTTGTTGCTGAAGGAGTCTTGGAACAAAAAAGCAGACAGGAAGGGGAAAGGAAGCTGTGGTGGGTTGACCTCAGCTGGCTGCCAGACACCCACCAAGCTATGCTCTTGCTCCCTCCCTGACCAGGACAGGGAGGAAATAAGGTGAATAAACTCATGAATCAAGATAATGACAGGGAGATTGCTGCCTACAGGCAAAACAGACTTGACTTGGGGAAAAGTAATGTAATTTATTACCAATTAAAAAAAAAATAGGATACAGAGAAATAAGGAAAAAATTGAAAACACCTTCCCCTTAAACCCCCTCACCCCTGCCCTTCTTCCTAGGCTCAACTTCACTCCTTTGTTCCCAACTCTTCTATCTCCAAGTTAATGCCTACAGGAGAGATGGGGAGGCACTCTTTAGCAGGGAGTGTAGCGATAGGATGAGGTGTAAGTGTTTTAAGCAGAAAGAGGGTAGATTTAGGTTAGATATTATGAAGAATTTTTTTCCTGTGAGGGTGGTGAGACACTGGAACAGGTTGCCCAAAGAAGTTGTGGATGCCCCATCCCTGGAGGTGTTCAAGGCCAGGCTGGATGAGGCTTTGAGCAACCTGGTCTAGTGGAGGGTGTCCCTGCCCATGGCAGCGGGGTTGGAACTAGATGATCTTTAAGATCCCTTCCAACCCAAACCATTCCATGATCTATGAAGTGGATAGATGTAGTATCTCTTTTAAAATGGTGTGTTTGGGAACATTCTAGTGGGGGGGGGGGCAGGGTTTGCCTTTAGTTTGCAGTCCAGAAGAAGCAGGTGCACTGACTTTTGCTATTTGAAGGCAGGCTTTTTTTAGGGGGCAGATCCAAGGAGGGAGTGGCAAAAGTGGTGATCATCTGCCTTCCCTGTGCACAATGGCAATATTGCCACACAGTTGGCAGTTGCTGTAGTGCAGGTCACCCATCTGCGTTTGGAACTGGCTGAAGAAGAAGAAAATAAACATGGACCTCTGCAAGAGGAATGTAGCTGTAAGATGCAATTGACAAACTCTAAAAACAAGTATCAAAGTATCAAGAAAGCTCATAAAGCCTGGACATACTTTTGAAGGCTATAGCATAAGAGAAGGGCTATTTGGATTGAATGTGAGAGAAGAAGGGTCCACAGGAGCATGAAGAAATCACTTCTGGATAGAGGCCAGCAGAGGAAAATGCTTGACAGGATGTTAGTCAGTGCCTGGAGAGATGGGACATGTCCTTTTTCAACAGCTGTCAGAGGTTGAGTATCCACAGGCCAGGTGGCTGCAGAGCAGCTGTTGCTCATGGGATCCCAGTGGGAAGAAAAAGGTGAGGCAATGTATTCACAAATAACCTGTTTCTGTCAGAACTTAGTCCCTGCTGGCCTAAGCAATGTTCCTGGCCTCCTTCACTGGGCTGCAATCCTTTACGGGTTTTATGTTCTCAATGTGTTTTTCTTCCTGACATCTTTTTACTGATCTTTAGGTGAAGATGGTATCAGGCTTTTTAAATCCACCTTAAAGCATCTATGTGTATGCACAGATTGTGCTTTCAGTGAGCTGGAGTGCTTTGCGATAGAGGGACTCTGAAGGCTCTTGGCTGATGGCAGTGCATGACAGAGAAGGGTGAGGGAATAGGGATACAGCAACACCCAGGCATGTAAAACTGGAAGAACTGCTGATCTGGGGCCCTGGAGAGGAGGTATTATGGGTTAGAGTGGAGTGCAGGAAGGGTTTGAAAGGGTGGAGGAGTTTAAGATAGGAGGGATTTGGTGGTGGGGGAAGTCAGAAAAGAGCCTGGAGAGGATGTGGGACCTGTAGGTTGTTTATTGAAAAGGTTGAGATGGAAGAAAGAGAGAGAGAGATAAGAGGTGCCTAGAGGTTGAGTGGATGGAGCTTCAGCAGAGAAGTATTGAGAGGACATAACAATTTTGACCACATACAGGACTACGTTAGCTGTTGAGGCCAGTGATTATCGCTGCTATTCAGCAATTGTGAGACCACATCTGGAATACAGTTTCCAGTTTGGGGCTCCCCAGAACAGAACAAGCATTGACATCCTGAAGCATGTTCAATGGAGGGCCAACAAGAGGATTAGTGGGCTGGAGCACATGATGCAGAAGCGGGAGCAGAGGGAACTGGGTTTGCTTAGTCTACAGAAGAGAAGGCAAAGGCAAGACATGATTGCTGCCTTCAAGTCCTTAGTGTGACGGTGTAGAAAAAATGGAGCCAGACTCCTTTCAGAGGTACGCAGTGAAAAGGAGAAGAGGCAGTGGGAACAAGCTGGAACATGGGAGATTCTGGTTAGATATTAGGAAGGCACTTTATGGTTTGATTTTTGGTTTTTGGGGTTTTTTTAAGGGAAAGAAAAAAAAAAGGTTAGATTCTGGAACAGATGCTGAGGGACACTGTAGACTCTCTATTTCGAGTTACTCTGTTACTCAGGATTCCGTTGGACAAAGGCTTGATCAACCCAGTTTGGTTGTCCTGGCTTTGGCTGTGAGTTTAGATGAGGGGACCTTCAATATTCCCTTCCAACCTAGATGATTCTGCGGATTGGGGTGGGAGGGGTAAGAGCTAGAGGCTACGGCATGGGAGGGAAAGCTCTGGAGTTCAAGCTGGGAATCAAGGTACAGGGAGCTATTAGTGAGAGGTTTGGGTTATGATGGAGTCCTGCCTGAGTCCCCAGTTTGGGAGGATAGGTGTATAAAACTGCCTCTCCTGTCATCCTTCCTGACTCTTTCTCTTCAAATTCCATTTTTTGCTGTTGGAAATTGAGTAGTTACGTCTCACTTATGGTCATTTTTTTGCTAAGGACCCAGCTCATGCACTACTGAAATCACAGCATTCAAAATTAGGTCTTAAATGCAAATATCTTTATCCTGCAGAGTCAGTGGCAGAAGTAGTAATCTGCAAGTTGCATGATTTAAACTGACATTCTCTCTTTTTTTTTATTTTTTTTTTTTTTTTTTAATTGTGGCAGCACAGCATAACACAGCTGTCTAATTTAAATGTTTTGGTTTGAAGGGTTTTTTGTGCTTTGAATAGCTGGTGCAGAATTGCATATGCATTCCTAGCTAAGTCTACACTGGCATAGTATTAAATGCATGGGAAAGATTTTCTTCTTTTCCTTCTGTGGATGCACAGGACAGTCACAGTTTTGAGCTGCTGTCAACTTGGACTCAGTATGACTTGAATTATTGATGAGGGACAAGTGAAGATGGTTTACCAATTGTCCAGAACAGCTCAGCTGTCTGCAGTTACTTATATTGATCTACCACAAGATTTTCCTCTTGACTGCATGTCTGAAAGGTGGAGGATAAATTTATTCTTCTTTGTAATATGTGTGTCAAAAAATAAAACAAATATTAAAAAAAAAGTAATTTGTATTGTACTTACTCATGTCTTGTAGTTTTTAGCACAAAATCTTAATCTGTTGAAAAGTTCTTACAGATCATTGAGTTGCATCTCCAAATTAACAGACTTCATTTTCTTACACTTCTAGGAAACTGAAAAATGAGCTTCTGGAAGCGAGAAGGAAAGGTGGAAACCGTCATTGTCAACAGGACAACAGTAGGATCTGCGTTCGCTGTCAGAAAAGCCTGGGCTTAATCTTTGACAGAGGAGACCTGTGCCAGACCTGCAAACTTAGAGTTTGCAATCAGTGTCGTGTTGTGGGAGCTGATGGGCAGTGGAGGTGCTCTGTGTGTGCCAAGATTGCGTAAGTTGTGCAGCTTTCATAAATATGTTTAGAGATTACACTGTATAAGTAATTTTGTGCTGGTGTTGCTATTTCCCATCCCCTTGGCACAAAAGTATATGCGTAGCAAATACACAGGGGAAGAGGCTTATCTGGTGGTTCTATTTGCTGCACTATTTTGCAGTATCTTTTTTTTTTTCCATTTCCAAGCCAGTTTCAACTAGCTTGTTCTCTCAAGCAAGCTGCCAGCCTTGCAGATACTAAGCTGTTGGTGGGAAGTACTCTGAAAATGACAGGAAATCAGTCACAAGTCAGTGAGAGTCTTCACATTATGAAGACATAAATGTAAGAATCAAGTAATTCAAAATTAACAGAACAGAATTAAGAACAAGTGAGATATGTATGTTCTGAACGAGGTGATAGGTGGATTTATAAGGAAGGAGATGTAAAAATTGTGAGTCCGAGCACTTAAATCCATGTTTCTATCCTTGCTTTTTCTGTGTTTCTAGTAATTTAACATCTCTGCATGAAGAGAGAGGGCTGTATTTTTAATGTCTCTATTGGTGAGCATTCTAAAGTAAATTGTGCTATGGTGGGAGGTAAAACAAAGGAGATACCACATTTCTCACAGTTGGAATATTGAGCATAGGAAGTGGAGGAGGGTGGGTTGCAGATCACTGTGTTGAAAAGCAGAGAATTAGTATTCTAACACAGGTTATCAAGTGAATAAACAAAAAGAGATGTTACATGTTCAAAGATATTTACTTGGTGTACACTTGGAAGAATAATTCACTTGATTGGTATAGTAATATGGGATTTTGTAGCTTGACTCAGTAAGATAACCATGAAAGAAAGAAGAAATATCTTGGGGAAAAAAAAAACAAAACCTCAGTTATGTATCTTGATGTAAGAATGGGATGGTATAAAAAAAAGACATGATAAAATGTTAAAGGGGAAAAGAATCAGAGTATTTTCAGAGGCAGTTTGGTTTTTTTTGCAGACCATCCAACTGATGAGATCAGGCTTTTTGTAAATTGTATCAAAGCATGAACCCAAATTGCTGGGTATGTCAGACATTGGCTACCTAGACAGTTAGTGGAAAAATTGATGCATCAGAACATGGACCTGTTGGAGCAAGTCCAGAGGAGGGCCACAAAGATGGTCAGAGGGCTGGAGCACTTCCCGTACAAGGACAGGCTGAGAGAGTTGCGGTTGTTCATCCCAGAGAAGAGAAGGCTCCAGGGAGACCTTGTAGCAGCCTTCCAGTGCCTAAAGGGGGCTACAGCAGAGATGAGGAGGCACCTTTTGTCAGGGTGTGTAGCAATAGGACAAGGGGTAACTGCTTCAAGCTGAAAGAAGGTAGATCTAGATTAGATTTTGGGAAGAAATTTTTTCCTGTGAGGTGGTGAGTCACTGGACCAAGTTACCCAGACAAGTTGTGGATGTCCCCTCCCTGGAGGTGTTCAAGGCCAGGCTGGATGGGGCTTTGAGCAACCTGGTCTAGTGGGAGGTGTCCCTGCCCATGGCAGGGGGGGTGGAACTCAGTGATCTTTAAGGTTCCTTCCAACCCAAACCATTCTGTGATTCTATGACACGGAGTTTAGGTTTTGTGTTTCCAACTTTAGCTTTAGAAGTTTAACATCTGTTTTTAGCTAGCTGCCTTAACCCTACCTTCAGCCAGTGGGGCACATCCAGAGGACTCACCTCTTAAGATGAAACATGTTCAAGTGCTTGATTTTGTGAAATGTTTTTAAATTGGTAGGGGCCTGGCTGAGCTTCTTGTAGTTTGCTTCGGCCACTTCCTGAGCGTGCTGTGCCTTTCAGAAATGATGGGGTACAGGTGAGATGACAGAGTGGAAAATGGCAAACACAGTACTACTCTTCAAAAACGAAGAAAGGAAGAACAAGGGAATTGTTGACCCTGTCAAATTACCTTTAATTTCTCTAAAAATACTGAAACAAATGATTGCTTTGCTGTTTGAAAGCCAAGAGAAGATGACAGGACAATGAGTAAGAGCTGGCTCAAGAACAAACAATGTCAAAACCAATTTAATTTCTTCCTTTGATAGGGTGACAGACCTTGTGAGTAAAGGAGGATCTGCTGATGTCTTATAACTTAAGTGAACCTTTTGATATTTTGTGCCATTCTAATAAGCTGATAAACAAGGGGAGTTATGCCCTGGAATAAATTCTGTCAGTGCAATTGCAGAACTGCAACTGCCTGGAAAATGATTAAGCTCCATTGTCAGAGTAGTTTTAAAAACAAAACCAAAACCAAACAAACCAAAGAGCAGAATATTTGCTGGCTTTTTACTGTTAAGTATTTTAGTTAAGGACTTTGATGCAGCAGATGAGTTTGCCAGTTACAACCGCAGGTGATGTAAAGCTGAGAGATGCTGCAGGCACGCTGAAGGACAGGATTAGGATTCAAAGTAATGCTTACAATTTAGACAAGTGGTTTGAAGGAAAAGCAAGTGGTGGCTCCCTATGGGCATGTGCAAGTACTACAATTAGGCAAAAACAGCTGCAGAAACAGAATGAGGATAAAAACAGCTTATGCAGCTGTTCCCTAGGAAAGGATCTGAGTATTGTACTGAATGAAAAGCTGAACATGAATCAACAGTATTTTCCACTGCAGAAAAGTCCAGCATCGCACAGGCACGTACAAGCAGAATTATGGCCTGTAAAATACATGACACAATTCTGTTTTATGTAGAGCTTTGTGTAGCACTCTTAATGTTGGCCAACTGGAGAGAGTTCAGCAGAAAAAAATGATCACAGGCCTAGCACACAGTATGCCTGGTGTAATGGAAGGAGTCAAAGTGTTTGGTCTAGGCAAGAGAAAACTGAAAATAACTGAGAAATCTATAAAAAGCGTCTGCACTGAGGAGGCAGACAGGCTGTTCTACATACTCCCTCTAGATAAGTAATGGGATACTTAAATTGCAGTGAAAGGATTTAGGCTAGGTGGTATGAATATTGATATAACTTGGAGAGTCTGCAAAACCTTGTTTTAAAAACAGGTTGGATAAACCTCTTTCAGGAATTATGACATCAGCAAAGATAGTCCTGTTTGGGGCTGAGAGATGGACAAGGTAATTTCTCGAAACATATGCCACCTGTATTTCTTGTGGTTGTGCTGCAATTCTATATGACAAGCAGTGGTCCTAGCAAATATCTTGCAAATGAGTTTTGGTTGAAGCTTACCTCTAAGTTATTAAAAACCATGGTGTTATTTGTTTGTAAAGTGCTAAATTGCAAGTTTTTTCCATATTAGGTATCCTTATTAAATTGAAATATCTCTCTGTCCTTTCTTTTTGTTCATATGCAGTGTTTTTACAAGACTAAAGTGACAGTTAATGATCTGTAAAATGCCTTTTACACTGCTAGGAGTACACAAAGAGATTATCTTCTCTGTGGGCAGTATAGAAATGAAATTTTGAGATAGGTATTTCAGTTAAATAATAATTTAAATTCTTTCAGTTCTGCTTTCCTCTGTCTCACTTAAGTGAGAAATGCAGGAAAAATTGGATTTTTTTAGGCTTTTAAAATTACATTTGAAGGAGGAGCTGATGAAGTTAATGTGAATAGGGCCTTTGGCAGGGTTAAAAGGCAGATGGCAAGGAAAATAAAATGGGAATCCAGTGTTAAGAGACAGTTAATGCTATAGAAAGAGGAAAAAAAAATGGTAGGAGGAGGAGAAAAAAAGCTTTTAGCTCTGTAGTATTGACCTGCATATAGTGTTTGTGTCTTTCAAATTGGATTGTTTCACCACGCTAGTGGCTTTGCAAAAAGTGTTAGGAAGCTTTTTCCCTGTCCTTTTCTTTTAGGAACCTTGATGAATCAGACTGGGTTAATGTCGATATCTGTATAGACTCTAGCATCTGCTGTGCTTTTCCATTAGCAGAGCCAGGTTATCATGCATTCTTTGAGACCCTTAAAAAGTAGAGAGAAGGATTAATGGCCTTCTTGAACTCTTTTCAGTTTTGGTGCTATACTAGTTCTTTGCTGTTCTGCCAAAATTGTCCTCAAGAATGTCTGTTAAGTGCCGCTTAAGGTGATGGTGGTAGTAGTAACAAGTAGAAGTCCTGTTATATAGTTGTCAGTTATACCTGCAGGAATATGTTCAGAAGCAAGTTTTTCAGAACTGTTGGAAATCTAACTGCATGACATCTGGTGGCAGTGAGGAACGTTTGATACTGGGTGTTGAGTGTGTTCATTCAAAGAGAGGTTGACCAGTACTACAGAAATTACTGCAGAATTCCCTTGAATTACACAGATAATCTAAAATGGTTGCTAAAACAAAGAATGTCTTTTGGCAGTAAAAGCAAATGCAGATGATATCAGACAGCTTCTGCCTGTTGCTTTGTTTAATATATTTCGACCTTTCCTTCCTTCTGAGCATCTTGAGTCCTGCCTAGCCACTCAAAGCACAGGAGTTTGGCATGCCTGTAGTACAGCAAAAGTACATTCTGTCATATAGCTTGGGATCAAATGTTATCATTGCTTTAACATTTATGGTGGATTTATGTCCAGCTACCAAAAAAAAAGATGGCAGGAAACTGCAAGTATGCTGACTTTGACTTGAGGATCAGGTAATTTCAAGATGCTAATTTTTTAAGGATATGGTAAAACACAGTATTATTTTACGACAAATTTGTAAAAAATTGTGTTGTAGCATGATGGTAGCTGTAGGGGTGAGATACCAGTTTGTTTATTAATAAAATCTGAATGTTCATCTGTCAACTAGAGCATCTTTATCTGGCAACAAGTGAATCTGACTTCTCTCCTCCAAAACAGTCTTTAAAACATTTCATCTCCCATTTCTCTGAAGTCATTGTTACATGAAAAACAGCTTATGGTGATGGGGAAGCTCATTGCAACACATCAATTACATTCTAGAACACTTCCAAAAACAGATTTGGTGAATTTGAGGAAAGACATTTGAATGTGAGTAGTGAGAGATGTTCATCAATATTTTTAAGTATAACAAAGTGAGGCTTATATAGAAATTGTCTTACAATTTACAGTTACTGCAAAAGGATGTTCCCCTTCAATGTCCCTAAAGAGAAAATTACTGGGCTTTTTCCCTCATGGAAGTTATTACCACCTAGAATATGAAGTTGCAAGATAAAGCCTTTAAGGGTCAAGAAGGGTTAGGGCTAAGTTTTCAGCCAAATTCTTAGTTCTGCAGTTACTGAGGGCAGAGAACAAGACAGTCTTTATTTATGTGATTGTGTGCTTGATGGTCACGTTGTATTTAATGAGGCAAATTGAGCCTGTATGTAACTATGCACTAGAAAGAGGAAGCTTTCTGCTCCATTCCCTGCATACAAGGAACTGAGGTCACCAGGAGCTTTCAGACATAAGTGCTAAAAGGAAAACTTTCCTTTAAGGTCACTTTTTTTCTCTTGCATCTTCTTAAAATGTGGTGAGTGTATGTTTTAAATTTGGCATCTAAAATGATCAATAGGTTGAGGGAAATCAAGTTCTTCAAGCAGTCTGCTGACAAGCTGGTTTTGCATCCTGATGCTGTCTGTATTTCTCATTACAAATGCGTCTAGATACCTGTGAACTATGCCTTTATTTTGATTGAGTTCCTCAGCAAGTTAAAATGCCTAGGTGGTCCAAGTTGTTACAGCAGAACAAAGCAGTAATGGGAAAATTATCTTCATCTTTGAAATAATTATCGTCTTAAAATTCATCGTTATCTTAGTAACGTTCCCATTAGGAGCCTAAAAATAGAGGCATTTCAAATGATTTAGTATGCAAATGCTTTTTGATTTTCTTATAATTTCTTTTTATTTAGTAACTTCTAAGCAAGTTTGCCTTCTTTTAATAGGACCAAAAATTTCTATTTAATAGCCTCACAGCATATTAAAAATTACTCTGGAATTAATTTATGTTATAGAAAATACTGTATGGAATTGAATACATACAAAGATGAGTGTGCATATTTTGGTATGTTCATGTATAGGCTGCATTTTATCCAGGCTTTGGTCTTGGACTTCCCCCCCCCCAACCAAATTTTGCTCCCCAGAAAGGAGTTAAACACTTGAGGAACAGGAGAGGAAAAGGAAGCCAGACTAAAATTCTCTCCTCTACTGTGGATGTGGGTTAAGCTGGATGCTCAAATGAATAATGAAACTGTTTTACCAATACATTTTTTTCCCAAAATAAATTATTAAAAGTAACAATTGGGACTTTCCATTTTAAATGGAATTTTTATAATTGGGCATTTGACCATGAAGTGTCTTGCAAAAATGAGGGGAAAATAACAAGCTGGGCTTTTCGCAGGGATAGGCCGCAGGTTATGTTCCATTTTAAAACTGAGCAGAGCGTTAGTGAAGTTAATATGTTTAGTAGGAGGTCATAGAGGGAGAAGAAGCATGGAACCATAAAGTACTCCGTCTCACATGATGATGTTGAGTAGGTGGATCATTAATTAATATATAAGGACTGTAGCTGATACCTAAAATATTTGGTACTAAATCTACCTGCTTCAACATGATTTTCTTTAAAATTTTCTTATTCATTGTGAGTCTAGGAAAAAGCAATCATGCAAAAATTATTTCTATTACAATTTATAACACTATTTTCTTTCTTTCTAGAGCTACTGTCTTCAGCATCTATTGTACACCCTGAAAGGCTGGTCCAAACACTGTTTTGGTAGAACACATACATGTTTTTTACTTTGTATGGTACATGCTAACTGAGAAAGGAAAGTAAAGAAAATGTATGTACATGCCATGATTTACAGTCAGTATGGGTCTTGGGGTCATTTTAAAAACAACAGAAAACCAAACCTGCAAACACTGAGTTTATGTACTGTTACGTAAACACCCTAATTTCTTTTCCCACTGAAACGATTATCTACATGGAAAGGGTTCATTTAAGTCCTGTATCAGCAATAGAAGAAAGATGTGCTATCTCAGTAGGAAAAACGATCTCCTTTTGTCATAACTATAAATGCATGAAAATAAGATTGTTATAAGACCTCTTAGGTCTTGCTCTTCAATTTTTAATCCAGAATGTCAAATGCAATTATGAAATTCAAACTTCAATTCAGTCTGAGGCAGTCATTTAATCTGAATTCATTTCTATTTATGTGTAGAACAAAAATTATTTTAATAGGTACTCCTGACATGTATGAATGATTAAAATAGTATGAACACTAGTCTCTGTGAATTTTCGGTCTATGTGAAAAATACATCCAATATTAGTGCACTAGAAATTCACAGCTGCAAAGCTTGTATTTTTTTCCCTTTATTTAGTTAGAATGTGACATTTTTGTAGAGGTGATCTGTTGGGTAAGGACACTTTTTGCAAAAGAGGACTGCCAGCTGAAGTGACCATCCCAAGATTGACAGTAACATTGGTGATAGTAAAGATGAAGGTCTGAAATGAAGGTTGAGGCCTCTAGACTTGTTCCATGCAACGCTCACAATTGCTGGATATTGACGGCTGTTATTTGTTCCCCTTTGCTGTGGATATCAGGAGGGGCTAGAACAGTGAAGCACTTGACTAAAACAAGGCAATACTCCCTTTATTTGTTGTGTTTCATGCCTCAGTTGAGGGAATTGTCTGTTTTACCTCAGACATGGTTCTTTCAGTGAAGTCAGAGCAGAATACGTGCGGGTCTCCTCAAGGTAGCCCTGCTAAGGCGTTGGCACCTCAGTTTAAAATGTGGATCTTATTACTTCTTAATAAGATCAGCCAGATGAAGAAGATGACCAATTTGATTTACCATTGTTAGGTGAACCGGCACACGGTTCAGCTCCATCAGTGCTGTGGCTGTTGCACTCCCTTGCCTGCTCAGGCCTGCAAAAGGCAGTGTTCACACCCTCCTCTTTCTGTGGGGGTCTGGTTTGTGTTTGCCAGAGCGTGCAGCAATGACCTTGAACTTCCTTGGCTAAGCCAGAGGGGCACATCTGTGTAATTAGGGGCTATTTAATAGTGGCAGGTTACAGCCTGCAGAGAGAGATCACTAAGAAGCTGATTGCTTATTTATCCTTTGCCAGAAGATAGAGGGATCAACTGTTGTTGCCCAAATAGGTTAACCTGTCTCTTTCCTGATCAGTTTTATGTGAACTGCGAGAAAGATGAGTATGGGGTCAGTAGTTACTATTACAAGGGGATGGCAAGAAGAAGAGAAAGTCCTTCTCCACTGCACCCCTGCCTCCCTCCCTGGCCTGGCGCCAGCAGTTCCCTTCTTGTAGGCTGCTTTGCTCCCAGAGCAAGGAGTCGGAGAGGTTGTTGGCATGGCAGGGGATGAGTTGGGGGCAGAGAGAGAGAGGCTGATGGTGAGCTCTAAGGGTACAGGTGATCCATACCACAGTGGAGAGGAGGAGAGGAAGGCCCTCTCCCAGGTCTGGATGCTGGGGGAGGACCTCCTCTGTCCACCAGCATCACCACCGCTGGTCCTTCCTCGCACAGCCCAGCAGCCCTCCATCCTTTTCCTTCCCAGCCTCCTTCCACAGTTACCTCAACTGTTCTTCTCTTGGCTGCAGGTGCTTCAGTCTCTCCAGCCCCCATGGCCCTTCTTGAGCCCTTGATCCTGCTGCTGTAAGGTCGCATCTCCACATTGAATTATAACACTAATAAATGGTAAATGAAGCAGACACACTGGTCTCAGCCACTGTTCCACCCAGACTGAGATCCCCTGGGTGCTTGTGACACAGGAGTCACCAGAGAAGTTTTCTTTCCCTTATCACTGTTCATATCTGGACAGAAAATGTAGGAGATTGCTCTTTGGAGACCATGTGGCAGAGGGGCTACCCCTCCATGAACCCCAGCAGCCCAGACAGGTGGCACAGTTCAGGGCTGGGTGTGGAAAAAGTTAAAAGTTTTTGCTTGTAAAAGCCTGTAGCTTTGTGTGAGGCAGCCTTCCATGCTGCTGAAACTCCAGGGTGTAGGTCATACCTCCTTCCGCTGTGTCCGGAGGTTGGGGAAGGGTGAAGGCGCTTCTCTGGATAAGGGGGTGGGGAATGGCCTGTCTGACCTTGACCAAGTTAAGCATTGCTGGTAAGATATTAGGGGTTAATAAAATCTCTACGCAAGGGGAAAATGGCACTTGTGGAGTTGTATGGTCAAACCCAGGGGTAACTGAGGAAAAATATGAATGAACCATGTAGCTCATACTGCAGTGTAATATGTCATTTATATTGCAATGGAATATGATGGCGTAATCAAAGGTATGAAAAGTTTGATACAAAGCATTAAACTTGCTGGAAACTGTGGTATAAAAATAACTGCACAGTGAAGTGTATGCTGCAAACGAATTGTGAAAATACACATTTAGAAGAGAAATGTTTTTTATAGTAGCCAGACTGTGCATAGCTTCTAATGTAATGGATCCTTTCCAGTGTTTGTGTCTAACAAAAGTGATTTAAGCATTCTGAGTGGAAATGTAGAGATTTTATTTAATGCCTTGCATAACAACTGACTGATTGTTAATTTTACAGGGCATTGTCACCAGGAGTCTGCAAAAACAAGATAAGGCAATAGTCTTTAATTTTTATGCTTGTGGGCACGTGTTCTGGATTTTTTTTAATAGCTCATGCAAAAGTGCATGATTCATTAATAGGTTAGGAATAACTGGTGATATTAGGGTCTTTTTACCAATGGCAGGATCCATTTCTGTAATCTCTAGTATTTTCCAAAGTCAGACTCTCCATTTAGGCATGACTCCCACCCTCCTAGGGTGAAATTGGGG
>NW_010121772.1:0-239 GCF_000699245.1 Pterocles gutturalis
GGGTGAAGGGGTGAGGCGGGAAGGCAGACGGGGCAGGGTGCAGGGTACGGGATGCAGGATGGTACGGGATGCAGGATGGTATGGGATGCACAGTACAGGGTGCAGAGTCCAGGGTGCAGGCTGCGGGGCACACGGGGCAGGATGCAGGGTACGGGATGCATGGGGTGCACAGGGCAGGGTGCAGGGTGCAGGATACAGGGTGCAGGGTATGGGATGCACGGCTCGGGGGGCACAGGCAG
>NW_010121773.1:0-1102 GCF_000699245.1 Pterocles gutturalis
CAAACCATTCTGTGATCCTATGATTCTCTCGCTATTCCCCTTCGCTGGCGCAGAATGTCTCCAGCCCTCATGGCAGCAAGGCTCCAGTTAAATAAGTGCTATCACCAGATTCAATAATGGCTCAGTGCTGGCTTGTGGCCTCTCTCCACCTTGCCCAGTTTCAAGGCAATTGCTACAGAAGCCATGCATGCAAAGCAGGGACAGAGAAAACACTGTCTGTTGGGCTGTCATTTCACATCTGAATCTCAACAACATTGCAAAATTCAAACTGACAGTCTTTGTTTCAACAGAGCAGAGTTGGTACTATGAAATACACTCCAGATGCTCAGTGGCATTTCTCAGTATGAATCTATTCCTAATTCAAGGCTTGCTAAGAAAATAAATACCTAAACTGAAGATTTCACTATGGAAAAAAAAAAAAAACCCACGTTACATTTTGCCAAGACACAGACTAAATTTTGCCAAGACACAGACTAAGCTTTCAGCGTCTTCAGAGTGGTTGCAGAGAAATCCCCTCCCCACAGATCTACACGCAGAATGGCTCCGAAGCTTCGGAGCCGGCTCTCTGGGGTCTCGGGAAGGCAGTGCTGGAAACACGTGTTAGTGTCACCTCCCTCCAGGGTTCCCTGTTCGTTCTTTGCAGAAACACCAGCTGTGGAAGCGAGAGCACCCTGCCTAGCACAGACCTCTGGGTCTGCCCGGCGTCAGCGGAGGTGAGCAGGAACGCAGAGAAGCCCTTCACCAGAGAACCGCAGCACCAAAGGGCTGAACAAACCCCGTGACAAACAGAAATACACCCATTCCAGGGACCAGTGACCGCTCCTGTCTCAACCCGGGCTGAGAGGGACCCTTGGGAACACAGGGACGTGGCTCAGGGTGGGGGGGAGCCCCGCAGGTCTCCCCTTTCCTTCAGCCCCCCTGTGTGCCCACACGTCCTCTCCCCAGCACCGTGCTTCGCCCACCAGGCTGCTGCGGAAAACGCACCTTTCAGACTGCCCGGACCAGCGCCACGCCGTTAGCTGAGCTTAGCAGGTTTCACGATTAATTCTCTGCTTAAAATTACGCGAGGCTGCACAAGACCAAACCCTGTCATAGCGGCAGG
>NW_010121773.1:1225-1472 GCF_000699245.1 Pterocles gutturalis
AAACCCTGTTCCCTAACTCAGCCTACTGCCTGGCCAGCTGATTCATTACCTCCCAGAGTTAATTAACATTACTGAGTGGCAATTGTTAAGGGAACAAACTTCCTGGAGAAGCTAGAGAGTTTACAGTCTTTTGCCAAGTCTAAAATATAGTCAGGTTTTTAAAGATCTGACCGTGCAACAGTTTAATCACATGCAAGTACAACAGTTAAATATTATAATATATTGATATTGTATTTTACATAATATA
>NW_010121774.1:0-6209 GCF_000699245.1 Pterocles gutturalis
TTGGCCAGCAATCCATTGAGTAGCTTGGAAAGATCACACTGCTCTGCTTGAGCCTCTGTCCCTTTCCTAACACTGATTTGCATTTTCACCACTACCAAGACAACATTCCCATGCACTGTGGCAGAGCCAAACGTCTCACTCTTCAGCAGTGATGGTCAGCCCATCATTTTAGATATGAAGCTGGTTTCGTTTCTTCTGCCATGGAAGCCACTTTACGTTTATCTGCGCTGAATTTCATCTGCATCTGATTGCCTAGGCACCCTTAGGGTCTCTCTGTAACTCTTGCTAGCTCTTCCATGTCCTCTCCACCCTGTCTAAGTTGCTGTCATCAGCAAACTTCACAAAATTCACTGCTCAACCCATTTTCCATGACATTCATGAGCACAGCAAACTGCAGAGGTCACCCCATGGGGCCTGGTACAGTTGCTCCAGTGACCTCTCCCCACTGCAGGAGGCCATTTGCTCCTTCAAGAACACACAAAGCGAAGAAACATTAACAGCAGGTTGTTGGCAAGAGCAACTTACATGGTTTCTGAAGCTTTAGCTAGCATCTTCAAAAGGTACCTTGTACCAGTGTACGTTCTGGTCTGTGTTAAAATAAAGTCAGACCAGCTCAAGATATCCCAGGACAAAGCACACCCAAGAAATACCATAGTGGCCAAGCTGAACTATTAATAGCAGCACAGTGACACTCTTTGAAGAAGGCCACACTGTGCAATTCACGCTCAGAATATCAGCTAAATCTACGTAACAAAAAAGCACAGCCCATTAACAACACAGTCTCAGGAACTGATCTGCAAGAAAACAAACAAACAGAGAGTTTTGATTCCAGTTACCTGGTTTCAGATGAGTCACTCCTGATCCCACTTTGATGACAGTCCCGGAAGCTTCATGCCCCAACACCATGGGGCCCTTCACGACAAAATCCCCGATTCGACCGTGCTGCCAGTAATGAACGTCAGACCCACAGATCCCAACAGAATGCATCCGCAGGAGGACCTCTGACAGACAAGGAAGAAACGTTCCTTATACAAAAAGTCACCTTCTCGGGCACTGGGAGAGCGACACATGTGCTGTCCCTGTGCCCCACAACAAAGGCCAAGCCTGCGTTGAAACATACAAATATACAAGCATTAAATAAATGTACCAGAACTGCACACACATGCATTAGGGTAGATGGCATACTTGTGAGACACCTGCTGAAATACAAAACTATACAAGGATTTACAACTCGGGAAAGCTTAAAATATGGTAAGACCCCTATCAACAAAGGCTAATACACTCTAAGACAGGCATGACTATCACTGGAGCAAGAATACTAGAGCAAGTCCATTTAATTTTTCCTTCTCCCTAAGCTACGATTTCAGCCCTGGAAAGTCAGTGAATCAAATTCCCATCACCCCATATGTCTAGCCTATTAATATTTAGTCCTGCAAGATCATCTGACATGTACCAAGAGCTGTTTAACTTGAAATACACAAACTGATGAAACAGGAGAAAAAGACAGATAAAGGGGTGTATCTGTCACTGCTCCAGCTCTTCTTTTCAAGTGGAAACGCAGCATTATCTGTTTCAGCCATACATTCTTTTTTGGGTTATTTTATACTTTCTCAGAAATATTTTAGCTCTTTATAATATCAAGGAGTGACAAAAGAGAATGAGAAAAAAAAGAGATCAGTAAAGAAAGCAGACAGAAGCAGCCATCTCTAGACCTACCATCAGGACCCGGTTCTGGGATCGGACGGTTTTCCTACGTACAGAAAGAAAATAAAAAAACCATTCAGTTGGTTGTGCATAAGCATGGAATACCTCGTGGGAACTCAGCCCAGGGTAGGTCAGGTAAATCCGTAAGCAGATTAGGGTTTTGGTTCTGTCTGCTCAAGAAAACATTGCTGTGCAACAAGGAGCGGTATAAATGTGCAATCCACACTTCCTCCCTAAGCTGACCTCATTTTGCTTTTACAGGGGAGTAATGTGGGCATCCATCACAAGTGAGCACACAGCCAGTTTGTAAATCCATTCTACAAATTATTTTCCGGTAGTTTCCCCTTTCCTGCCCAGACAAGAGCCACATATGAAACTTTCCTGCTCTGGAACAGCCTCAAGTACCAGCTGAATCCTTCATTCCACTGTCTGACAAAAAAATTCACCTTCTGTAACCAGGAAAATACTGAACCACCTAAGTCTATAAAGTGTTACTATTGCAGTGTTTATATTATGACTATAAATAACAGGAAATATTTTTACTACATAACTCAGTGTATAAATTAATTGTGAACATTACTGTAAATCACATTGAAAGTTTTTATAGGATGAATGACAAAACCAGAACTAGAAAAGCAGTCACTTGGCCCCAAGTCACCCTTCCACCCAACAGGTCTGCAGGCCTTTGCCTTCACTGAACTCCCTCAGCTGCCTCAAACTACAAAGGAATCATTTTGTTGCATTTTACAACACCAAGACAGTACGATACCCACCTAGCACCCACCTCTAGGACCATGGCTCTAAGAAAGTACCCCCCAAGTAGTTAGTGCTACCAAGGAACTCTTCATAATCTATCTGCTGCTCAAATTTTCATGTAGTTTAGACCTCTTTACCTACAGCCCAAAACTGAGCACAAGACCTTTGAGCAGACCTCCTATTCACACAGTCCCTCTTCAAAAATTTGGTACATAGACATTAGAGAGCCCATAGTTGGTTATTTCTCCTTGCAAGAGTATCTTCAGGATCTAGTTAGGAAGAAAATTGACCTCTGGATTTGAGAGACGAACAATCACTTTATGGCAGTCTTCCATGTATTAGCTGCGCCAGTTCAAAGCTGCTACACAACAAGGAACATGAGATTTCCTGCGGCTCTCCTGCAGAGAAAGCAGGGTATCCCTTCCTGCTTTGGGGAGCACTGGTTTGCATTTTAACTGATTGAACAGATTCCCAATCCCAGCAGTATTCCTTGATGCATACTTTGCACTTCACCAATCCAAACATGACAAAAAGAGAAATTTTGGAAGCACATTCTCAAAGCACTGGTCTGTTAAAAAAAAAAAGTGCCGTAAGTGGGCAGGATGGAGTGAAAATCAAAGTACAACTCAACCTACTGAAATTTTCAATGCTCAGATCTGCTTTTTTTCTACATGGGGTGTTTGCTTTCTCCCACTAAGGACACAGCCCAGAGAATATTTTTTTAGAAGTTGATCTAAATGCAACATCTTATAGCCAAGAAAAAGACATCTTGGTGGAAAAAAAATCCTCCAGCTTGATTTGAAGAAAACAGGGGGTGATCAAATGGGAAGACCCCCAAAGCATTTCAGGACACGTGTTCTGCTCGCTGTCCATTGTCCACTGAGAAGTTCAGAGACAGCAACTGGAATAACTGGGGATGTGAAGGAAATGCAGCATTTTCTGTGAAAGGAGACATACAGGGGATATGGCACATGCATAAAAAATAATAAATCTCCAAGTGGTAGCAAATGTGAGTCACAGTGGCTCTTCCCACTGCCAACAGGTCCACAAGACTCAAGAAGGGTGGGAGAATTAAGGGGAAGATGATCTCACCTAACTTTAGGTATCAATAACGCAGATAACAAGTTCAGAGTTCACTGCCTAGACTCCCCTAGTCATCAGGAGATCAACGCAACCAGTGCCATTCACACCGTCACAAAGAAATTCAGAGAAGCCTGCGAGGATCACAACCCGAGGGGCTGCCAGTAAGGCCAGGGGAGTGCTGACAGCCATCTCCAATGTCTCCAGCAGTATGAACATCCCAAGGAAAACACGCATATCTGGGTGTGAGCCAGTTTAGAGACCAGCAACATGGATGGCATCGAGCCAGCATCCACCACACCTTTTTAAATCACGGGATTTCAGAAATGCATTCTTGAACTAGAGGGACTACCTCAATCCTCACCCACTGTGGCAGTGCCTTTTATTGCTAGTAGAACTCAGGCTGCACATACTTCTAGTGAAATTGCAGTTATATCACAGGTGGCTGGGAGCCACACAGGAATTACCCACACGAACACTGCTCAGCCTTTGGCACATGTCACTCGAGCTGTGCAGGAATGGTAAAAAATTAACTGCTTCCCTGATAATCATCCCCCAAGGGAGCCACTGCAGGTATCCAAAGTCTTGGTGTTCCCTAAGAGCCCTCCTGACAGAACTGTTTGTACAGAAAACTGCCTGTCAGTGTTTGCCCATGTAAATCTTCCTTCCTTCATCTGGCACTTGCCAAACTGGCAAACACAGATCTCCAGCAGCACCACGGGGATTCAGCACCCAGGGACATCCAAGTGTTTGGAGACAGAGAAGCAGCATCAGTTTGAAGCACTGACCGAAAATAAAGGCTCCCATCTTCGCGAGAGTACTATGGCACAAGCACAGGCAAGACCCGTGAGGCTGCTCCCTGTGAACCCTTCTCCCTGCTTCTCACTTGGGCTCTCACGAGCCCGATGAAGCAAAACATCACCCGCCGTTTCACCCTTCTGGGAACACCTTATTCACAGGACTGCCTGTTGTCCCAAAACTGGAGTTTGTCACTGGAAGTCAATCCACACACAGAGTGGAGATATCGTTTTATGGCATTTCTGAGCAGAGATGGGTGCTGGGTGGTAATCCACAAAGCTGTCATGCCTGGTTACAGTCATATCAGGTATATATACAGTTCAAAATGTTAGTTGCATCTTCTTTGCCCCATGCCTGGACAGCAGTTCCCGTAATTCCTGATAAGGGGTAAATTGCTCCCATTGTCTGGAAGGACAGACCATCCAGCACTATCTTACTGTTCACATATTCCCTGAGTTATAAGTTTACCTTCCTTATTGCCAGATAACAGAAACATCTAACTTCCTGGTTCCCTGATCTAAGTCTGTGGGTTAAGAAAATAGTGTTTAAAATTATAATAACGTCATATGGAACTAGATGATCTTTAAGGTCCCTTCCCACCCTAACTATTATTGATTTTTTGTGAGTATTTGTGAGTATGTAATCATGCAATGTATTGTGAAATGTCACTCAATGGTGGGAAAACAAGCCTATGAGAAGATAACGTGAGACTTCACAGGAAAATGAAAAATCCTTTCCTAAGAAGTCTCAAAGCATAGAATCACAGAATCATAGAATCACAGAACCATAGAACGGTTTGGGTTGGAAGGGGCCTTAAGGATCATCCAGTTCCAACCCCTTGACATGGGCAGTGACACCTCCCACTAGCCCAGGTTGCTCAAAGCCTCATCCAGCCTGGCCTTGAACCCCTCCAGGGATGGATGAGGCATCCACAGCTTCTCTGGGCAACCTGGGCCACTGCCGGTTCATGTTCAGCAAGTCCTCCCCCTCGGGGCTCCTCTCTATCCATTCTCCGCCCAGCCTGTATTTGTGCTTGGGATTGCCTCGACCCACGTGCAGGACCTTGCACTTGGCCTTTTTAAATTTCATGAGGTTTGCGTTGGCCCACCTCTGCAGCCTGTCCAGGTCCCTCTGGATGGCATCCCTTCCCTCCAGCGTGTCCACCACATCACACAGCCTGGTGTCATCGACAAACTTGCTGAGGGTACACTCGAGGGTGCACTTGATCCTGCTGTCACCAACAAAGACGTTAAAGCAGGTAACTGTTATCTGGCAATAAGGAAGGTAAACTTGTAACTCAGGGAATATGTGAACAGTAAGACAGTGCTGGACGGTCTGTCCTTCAGGACAATGGGAGCAACTTACCCCTCAGGAACTGCCATCCTTGAAGTGTTAACAAGTCCTGAAACCTTATTATAATGTGAAGATCAAACCTCCAAGTGCCTGAGACCCCCATTGAACTAAGACCCCCACTTAGCAAGCATGTGCAGTAAAATTCAAAAACACTGCACCTTTAAATCAAAGCAGGAACAGAACTAACCAATTATAGTGAGGAAGAGATAAGAACTGACTAATTGTAATTAGAGGGATGGGGCAAAGAAGACACAACTAACATTTTGAACTGTATAAATACCCGATATGACTGTGACCAGGTGTGCTAGCTTTGTGGATTACCCCCCAGCACCCATCTCTGCTCAGAAATGCCATAAACCAGTACCTCGGCCCTGTGTGCGGACTGACCCGCTGCACACCGGCTGACGGACTCCAGTTTTGGGACAACACATCTACTGACCAGCTCCCCGTCCCTCCGCTCCCTGTCCCCTCCGCTGTCCGTCCCCTCCTTCCCCCCGCACAACCCCAGCAGGGGACCG
>NW_010121775.1:0-7308 GCF_000699245.1 Pterocles gutturalis
CGTTGGCTGGAAGGAGATTGTGTCCCTCCGGGTTTTGTAGCTGTGTGTGTATGTGGGGCCCCGTTAAAATTCCCCAGATCTGGTGTGTTTGAGCTGGGGGGCGGTGTGAGGCAGGTTTCGTGGCGGATGGACACCCGGAGCTGCCCTTTGCTGGGTGACAGTCACGTTTGTCATCCCCTGATCTGGTGGGGCCCTTGCGCTGGGGTGATTCGATCGCCTGTGCCCTGGGAAATACTGACCAGTATGATGGGGGGTTTTCTGTGAGCCCAAATCACCCTGTCCCTGTGCGCAGACCCCCACCCCATAGTGCCCTACAACCTGTAGGATCAGCTTTTTAAATGTGTCCTGCTGAGAAACACACAGTTTAGGAGAGAGAGCATTGTTCAGCGTGAGATGGATGGTAGAACTGTGAGCCGTGTGATGGCAGGGTCCTTGTAGAGAAAATTCTCCCTACAAAAGGCCAGTTTTTTCCCTCAGGCTTTGTGAAGGATAGGGATGGGGACTGGTTGATGCCGTTCTTGTAAAAGAATTATATTTTTATTGTCTGCTCTAAGTAATAATTTTGACAGTAACAAACAGTGGGGTTGCACTGCGCTAAGTAGCTGCTACTGGTTTATCAACCCAGAGCCACAGGTTTCACCACCCGCTCGGATATTGGCCCTGCGCGTGATGCCAACGACCCCGTGGATGATCGGCATGCTCCGCCGGGAAAGAGGACTGTCGGGGATCAAATGAAAAAGAATCAGACGGCTGATGATGATGATGAAGATTTGAACGACACCAATTATGATGAGGTGATGAGATTTTCATCATCCTGGAGATGCTTTTTCCCAAGTGGTGGAAGAGGTCTTTAGCTCCCTGCTCTTCTGCTGTGAAACCCTGTTATTAGCTGAGGTTTCAAGGCCAGAATTTCCTGTAGTTTGCTGGCAGAACTTCCTTTTTTCTTTTTTTTTTTTTTTTTTTAATTGAGACCTCATTGTACATACTGGCATAGTGCTTGCAGATTTTTGTTGCGACAGTGGTCCCCATTTTGTGGCTTAATTATCTATACAGAGCTCTGAGAGTCTTGCGAAGGGATCCATAAATAAAATTTTAGTTTAAGTACTTTGGGGAATGCATTTTGTATTCTCCTGCACAAGTGAAATGTAAGCTCTTGTGCTGTGACATATATTTGTCTTTATGTGGCCTGTGTAGCCTCTTGTGTTTAAATCCCCCTGGGGTTAGCTAAATGTTGTGTTATTCTTTTTTGTTTGCTTTCAGTAGTTTAAAAAAAACCAAGTGGTTAATGGAAGAAAATGACCTTTCTATACTGGCATCTCATTTGTTGCTTAATAGAAGCGATTTTGAAAGAGAAGCACTTCTGAAGCAGTTTTAGTTTTGGAATGGAGTGGGAGAGTAAACACGAGGGGTGGTAGAAAAAAGCCCCTTTTATTTAGGGGTGTGTTAGTCTGATGCAATGTTGTTAGAAATAGCCTGCCCAGGCATTTTCCCTGTTCTGGGGGACTGTTGGCTGTAGCAGGAACATAACAGGAGCTGTGAACTGAGGATGCTGCTTCTCTTCTCTTTTTTTTTCCTGTCTCTCTCTCTCTCTAAATTCTTAGTTCAATGGGTATGCCGGGAGCCTGTTCTCAAGCGGTCCCTATGAAAAAGATGATGAGGAAGCAGATGCTATTTATGCAGCTTTGGATAAGAGGATGGATGAACGCAGAAAAGAGAGAAGGTAGGAGAAATTACAACACTGGCGTGGGGTGTTTTCCAGTTAGTTTGTGTTTTAGGTTTTCCTCTACCTCTTCCATTTTCCAGTTCAGGTTTTGTCCTTGTCTACTGGCTACGATTTCAGAAGCGTGTGCAGCCTTTGTTCGTTTTAATGCTGTACCTTTGACCGTGTGGCTCCAAGTTTTAAGGATGATGGGTATTTTGCACAGTTTGCTCTGAGAGTTGATGTGGTTAAATTGCTTCACTGTAGTTAATTAAGATTCACTGTAGTTCATTAAGATGATTTGGGGAGGTGCTGGGTGACTGGTTTTGACACATCACGTACTGCACAGCCCACTGGGAATTGTTAGAAAAGCCATGTAATGTAGGTGTCTTGTGAATCTCTCTCATAATATTGATCACCTAAGCTTGGAAAAAATGTGCTTTTTTGTGCCTTAGCTCTGATCAAACAGGTTTTTCTGTAATATCACCACTTTGTTTGAAGACTTGTTGAGGGTTACTTTGAGCATAACCTCAGTACTCCTTTTCCTAAGGGAACAACGAGAAAAAGAAGAAATAGAAAAATACCGTATGGAGCGACCCAAAATTCAGCAGCAGTTCTCAGACTTGAAAGTAAGGAAAAAATGTTGCCTGCAATGTGACTTTTATCTTTATGACACATGAGCGTTGGATGTATGTTCTGCATCTCTTTGTTCAGATTTTATGTGTTAGCAAACGAGTCCTTTGTTATTCTCCAGGTTAGAATTACTTTCTGTTGGGAAAATAAGCAAAGGAATACGAAGCTGGCAGCTGGTGCTGAGGAAGCTCTTGTTGGTTTGAAGCTCTCTCAAGCGCTGCAGTTTAATTTTCAGTCGGTCACAGTTGCACAGTTCTGGGCGGTGTAATTGGAGGTGCTGATTTCAGTCTGAGCAGTGTTGGATCTGCAGTAGGTGGTAAAGCAATATTGTCGCTGCTAGCAGCAGTGCTGCGCTCAGCTGGTGGAAGTGGGTGTTTATAAGCCCCTTTGTAGGGATGTGGGAGAACACAGTGATTCTGCCTGTTGAGGGCTTTTCTTGTGGATACGCAAGGTAGTGAAATTGACGCAGATTTTGATAGTAGGCTTTGTTTTGTGCTTTATTGCAACTTTGCATCAGTTCTTGAGAAGGTGCTACACTTCTGTCTTTGAGGCACTGATACCTTGTTGGTATAGAAATAGTAGTTGAGCAGGATCTGACTCTAAATCTTCTTTTAAATGTATTGTTTAAGCTATTGTTTAATAAGTAGTAATAAAACAATGCTGCAGGCACTGAGATTACTCTGAATATTTGTAGCACTGAGTTAATAACAAAATTGATTTGAAATCTCAGTCTGGACTGAAACCAAACTAATTAAATGCATCTAATTCTTTTGTACATTGGATTAGAAAAAAAATCTGATATTTGACCTTTAAGTCTTTAATGGATCTGAATTCTTTCAAGAAAAATAAATTATATTAAGGAATAAGAGCAGTTAAAGAAAAAAAATCTACACCAAGTAATGATGACAACTTCCATTTGAATAGCGGAAGCTAGCAGAGGTCACGGAAGAAGAGTGGCTGAGCATTCCAGAAGTTGGTGACGCCAGGAACAAGCGTCAGAGGAATCCTCGTTACGAGAAGCTGACCCCTGTACCCGACAGCTTCTTTGCAAAGCATTTACAGTCAGGGGAGAATCACACTTCTGTGGACCCACGCCAAACGGTGAGTACGAAAGCAAACCTGATGGAGATGGGATCCATACTTTATAATTAGAGACGAGGGTTAAGCTGTGCATTCATTAGCAGCATTTGGAAAAGAGATACTTGACCAGAAATCTTGGTGTAGTTTGTGAGTCTGGCAAAGGAATTGTGCTTGTGCTCAAATTTTTCACTTTCTTATTACTTATTTCACTGACTTGACTAAACTTTCTTGTTTTTAGCAATTTGGTGGATTGAATACTCCGTATCCAGGGGGCTTGAATACTCCATACCCAGGAGGAATGACACCAGGCTTAATGACACCTGGGACAGGCGAATTGGATATGAGGAAGATCGGCCAAGCCAGGAACACCTTGATGGATATGAGGCTAAGCCAGGTAAGGCTGTTGGAAGGCAGGATCTGTTGCAGGTGTACCTGGGGTTGGTGTAGTGCTGCTATTTCAGACCTGGCTTTAGAAAAGTCTTCCATTCTCTTGGGTTTTAGAAGAAGCAGCTCAGCTGTGAAATAATTTTGTGCTCTTCCTCCCCAAATCTCATGCCCTCTATGCTAATCGAATTTCCTGAGAAATACCGGTTTGTCCCTGGAAGTCTTGGTCATTATGGGGGAGCAGACTGCCCTGTTACACCAGAGGTGGCTTTCTGGCAACCAGCACTAGTGCTTTTACCAAGGGAAGCATGTCTTCTGCCTTGTGTAGGGATGCAGGACAAAGCGCTGAAGAATTGTTGTTGACTTCTTTTCCATTGATTTTCCAGTCGAAATCTGGCTTGAACTAAAAAAATGGGCTTTAGCTGGCAGGGCTGCCGGACCTTCTGAAAGCCAAGCTGCTTGTTTTCTGGATTTTCAGTGGTAATAAATTTTTCATGTTAAAATCCTGTATTTTTGAAGTGGAAGAAAGCTAATAAGCAAGGCTTTGTGTTTTCCTCCTTCCCTGGTTTTGGTACCAGATGAATTCTAGGTTTCTTGTACAGCTGCAGTGTCTTTTCCAGTCTTTAATGTGTGCAGGCAGGCTGCGGGGCTGTGAATGGTCGTTTCAGTAGCGCTGACTTGACTTTCCCAGGTGTCAGACTCTGTGAGCGGCCAGACTGTAGTGGACCCGAAAGGATATTTGACAGATTTGAATTCAATGATTCCCACACATGGAGGAGATATCAAGTAAGTTTAAGAAGGATTAACTGATTTATCCTCTTAGTAATGGCTGTGATCCTGCAAATAAATGGAAATCTGTCTGATTGGGTGGCTTTCAATTAACATTTAATTCGTAAAAGATGCTAGGTGAGTTTTTTTGAGGATAAATTCTTCTAACGTGAGATCTGGTATAGTCTTTCAAGAGATGTATTTGGTGTCTGACCTGGATGTGTGAATTGTGGGTATGGTTTCTATTCTATCCTTGGACTAACATGCCAGAGTGGCAGCGTGTGGCTGCCAGCCAGGAAATAACCTGGTTAATTACACCTGGGTACTGCTAATTCAGGCTTGTTTGATTGACCTCTGAAAACCACTTTAACCTGAAGTTTGGTACCTGTCATAAAGAATTGCCATTTAAATCAAAGTGATATGTGCCAGTGTTGATGCTAATACTTGACAGAAATCAATGCTTCTGCTTATCAGCTTCCAGCTGCAAGTGCCCAGCTGTAATTTCTGAAAGTCTTACTTGCGTACTTAACTGGTTTGCACTGGGATCTCCCTGTGTTAGTGTATATTTGTAAGCTTGTTTTGGTAGTATGTAATTTGTGTCAGCAGTATGGAAACATTTGTGGTCACAGTTACTGTGCGTGTGAGCACTGACTGGTGCAGGAGAATTGTTTGCTAGCATGCTGAAAATTTTCCCGTCTGTCTTTCCTCCTCCTTTAGTGATATCAAGAAAGCCCGTTTGCTCCTGAAATCTGTACGAGAGACCAATCCTCATCATCCGCCAGCCTGGATAGCGTCAGCCCGACTGGAGGAGGTCACTGGCAAACTGCAAGTGGCTCGAAACCTCATAATGAAAGGAACGGAGATGTGCCCCAAGGTCAGAATTGCTTAGGACAGTAGGAGAGGGTTGTGATTACAAGCAGTATCATCTCTCTGTTAAGCTTCTATCAGTCTATACCTGATAAAGCTTCCCTATCTGCAGTATTAGAAGAATGTGTTTAGCTAGAAGCTCTAATTTTAAATTCTTGTTTTGATATAAAGGAAGTTTGTTTCTTTTTTCTGACAGAGCGAAGATGTTTGGTTAGAAGCTGCTCGGCTTCAGCCTGGGGATACAGCCAAGGCTGTTGTGGCCCAAGCTGTCCGCCACCTTCCACAGTCTGTCCGAATCTATATAAGAGCCGCAGAGCTGGAGACAGATATCCGTGCGAAGAAACGCGTCCTTAGGAAAGGTGAGAGCTTTGTCAGGGTCAGGGAGCAAAGCCTGAGTCTCCCTCTGTTTGTTTGTATTGCACTGTAAGTTGTTCAAGATATGTCCATAGGTTTAAGTACTTTTTTTTTCATTCTTGGTGAAAATAATAATGTGTACCTTAATGGTGGAACTTGCTGCTGTTGTGTCAAAGAGCAGAGCTGTTGAAGTGTCTGTAAAATGTCCCTCAGCAGAAAGCTGCTGTTACTGAGCAATTGCAAATGACATTTCGCTTAACAAAACCAGTTCCAACTTCATCAAAGACTGAGAGGTCTTCATCACAGGTTCATAGCATTAATTCTTTGATTACTTGAAGTTACTGTGCCTGTATCAGTAGAGAGTAGATACTTTATGACTGTTGAATTGTATCAGTTATGTCTCCTGACTTTAATCTAGACAGGGAAAGGGTCTGGGTTTAATACACTTACCAGATCTCTGTGAAGCAGTCTGCAGTACTGAATGGCTTGGCTTCAAAGGAAGTAGATTGCCTCCTCCCTCTTACTATTGCGTGTAAAATTGCACATCTCTGGTGAAATGACCTCTTGCTGCATATGGATGAAAGGCACTGAAAGGTTGAGGGGATGGAAGTTGTAAGAGTTCAGATATTAACTATTCAGTAGCTTGTTTTATTTCCATTGGCTGTGCAGGGTGCTGTGAAGCATCTCTCCTGTGACTCTGTGTGTCCTTCTGGAAGAACAATAATAGGTGCTGACCAGGAAAACACATTTACATGAGCAGAAATAGATTCCTGAGTCCAGCTTGGGCAGGAGAGCATCTTGTGCAAAAGCGATGACTTACGTATTATGTACTGAGTTTTGCTTTAAGCACTGTTTGCGAAGAGAAAAACATCTTGCTTCAGTTTTTGGAACCACCTACTTAATCTCTGATACAAAGCTCTTAGTGGGATGGAGCACGATTTATCTTTTTTTTTTTTTTTTTTTTTTTCCAATTTCTGCCTCTTAACAGCTTCATGGTGCTGCTCTGCTGCCTAGGGAACATCAGTAATATGACGCTTGGAGCTGTTTGTGTATACAGCCTTAAGATAAGTGGCAGTTTAAGCCAGTATTTCTCCCAAAATAAAACAGGCTGACTGCCAGGTAACATCGCTGAAGTGTGATCTTTTATAAAGTGTTTCTCTCGTCTGTGGGCTGTGTGCGTTCCTACCACCCAGCAGAACCTCTGGAGTTTAATTTAAAGCCTCTCTGTGACTGGAGAGCCAGCAAGCCGAGTGCTTAAAATGCACCTTGAGGTGTAAAAATCGAATACTCTATCTATGAAAACATGTTCTGTCCTGCTGAGCGATGTTTTCAGCTCTTGCAGGCTAATATTACTCACTTAAAATGCTTCAGAAAAACCTCCTGCTGCTGCAGACTTGAGGAGAAACGGTTAATGCCCAACCCCTCAGTGCACTGCTGCTTGTAAACGCTCTGTGCATTTCTGTAGAGCTGGGATGCGCTCTGAAGCTCGGGCGCAGCAGTGTGCCTCTGCCTTTGCAGGAATG
>NW_010121775.1:7339-16523 GCF_000699245.1 Pterocles gutturalis
TTAAAGGAACAGCCTTGCCTAGCAGCCCAGCTAGATTCAGAGTGGCTCTAGATGCCTCTTCCTGCCCGTTTCTGTGGTCCTGCAGTCACGCTTGCTTTATTGAAGAAGGATGTGCTCAGTCCTCTGTTCCTGCAGCACGTTTGTGTGCAATCACCGTGGAAGCAGTGAAACTAATACTGCAGTGCAGCTGATATGAGTGATCTGTGGTGTAAGTTGTAGCGAGGAATGGCTAAAAAAATCCCTTTAGTTTCTCACAGGGCAAGGTTACAAAGAGACAGGCTGAGAGAAGTTGTCGGTTAGACTTTAATGTTTCAGACAGCACATCTGGGACAGTGCGGGGAATGCTGTTTCCACCAACAGCAGCTCGCTCTTGGACCAGATTAAGGAAGCCTCACTCTTAGTTTAGATGGAGCTGATATTAGATTGCTGAAGGAAATGTTTTGGCTGCAGTAGCTGAGGGTGCTAGCGTGAGCGATACCTTTAAGCTTTTTTGCATCCTCCTGTTTTGTTTCTGTATAGTGGGCTGATAACTTTTCAAGAAGCTGAACTGGGATCCATTAAGCTGTCAGGAGATGCCTACAGGAAACTAAATTGTTAAGGGATGATTTTAACATCTAAGGAACAAGGTTGTGTTATTAGCTGGTATTGAAGATGCACCTTTTTTATAAAGGGAGACCCAGCACGGTTAGGCTCCCCGATCACTGGAGGCTCTGTTCAGCTGGGTGTTTTGCTGAAGACCAATTCCAGCTTGTACAGGGAAAAGCCCTTGGCTCCTCAAAACCTGTTTCCAATTATTTTCTGATTTTAAGTTCTCATTACTGAAGCAAGAGCTAATAGAAGTACAGTTCCCTCCCTTCTCTCTTTAAGGAAATTTCATCTGTAATAGGACAGAGCACTTAATGTATCATATTTGAAAAATATAGTTCTCTTTGGTAAACTACTCTGTCATGATGGACATAATTGTTTTGCCTCTCCAGCACTTGAGCATGTTCCAAATTCGGTGCGTTTGTGGAAGGCAGCCGTGGAGTTAGAAGAACCTGAGGATGCCAGGATCATGCTGAGTCGGGCTGTGGAGTGCTGTCCGACTAGCGTTGAAGTAAGTTTAAAAAAAAAAAAGTAAAATAAAGCATTCCCCCACACACCACTTTAGGTTGCTGGCAGCAGAAGTTTGAAAATAAAAGGCAGAGTGAGCACAGTATGAGTTTTCTACCATGCGCTTCATGCCACAATGAGAAGGATACGATGAGTAGTGGACTGTGCTTTTTTTCTCCAGAGTTAATTGTCTGGTGGTCATTATCTGCCTCATTTTCCTGTGTAATTGTTACGTTAGTTATGGCAGCATACTGCTGTGCCTGCTGTAGCCAATTAGCTGTGTTCGCGTTCGTGTTTAGTGCCTTGAGAGCTGTGAAAACGAGCATACACACAGCCTGGGGAATCTGAAACACTGCTGCTCATTTCTGAGACACTGAACCAGAGCGTTATATTCAGCTGGTTAAAAAGGGATGTGGACAGAAAATTTGAATGCAGCAGCCCAGCAAACAGAGATGAGATCTTGAGGTGATTAGGATTGAGTTTCAAGGACAGTAGTAGACTCTCTTTCTCCGTTGGTATTCTGCAGCTTGCTTGTACTACTTGAGGACAATTGCCAACTAGTAGCAAACAGCATAAAGCTGCTTATCTCTTTGGGCCGACACTGCCGTACGGCGGCATTGTCATCTCCTTGTTCTCATCTAAAATACATCTTTTGTTGCTCTGCAGCTGTGGCTTGCGCTGGCAAGGCTGGAGACATATGAGAATGCTCGTAAAGTCCTTAACAAAGCCCGTGAGAATATTCCGACGGATCGTCACATCTGGATTACTGCTGCCAAACTGGAGGAAGCCAATGGAAACACCCAGATGGTGGAGAAAATCATCGACAGAGCCATCACATCGCTTAGGGCTAACGGGGTGGAGATCAACAGAGAGCAATGGATACAGGTATTTGCTTGGTCGTGGTTAGAAACCCAGATGAACTTTTCAGGTTCTGTTTTGAAGGCCATTGATGCAAGGCATTGTAGGATAGAGTAATTTTGCAGAAAACTTATCAGTGGAGATCCCCAAAAAGGACAAGAGGTGACAATAAAAAGCTGAGGAGAGCCAAGGCCATAGTTAGGTGACACACTGGGGTAACATTGCGTGTGTTGAGCTGAGGAATGTCTGATTTACTTCTGTCTTGGAAGATAACCAGCTTCAAGTTGAAGCACGTGTGTTGCCTTAAGTAGACAGAGGCTTTAAGCCTCCAGTGGAAGATTTATGTATTTTTTGCATATGTCCCTTTTGGCTTAAAAGGTATTTGTTTGCCAAAGAAGTCGTTGTCAGACAGTGTTGTAAGAAGTCAATACAAATATTGCATATGCAGCTGGCAGGAAATATTCTGTTAGTTCTTTATTGGCGTGTAGTCCTGAGGCTGTGCAAAATAGTCCCAGCTGACATGTGGAACTGTCTTGCACAGTGACGTTTACAAAAAGCAACCTCTGCGGAGGTTAATCCCAGCTCATCGTGTTTTTGATGTTCTAGACTAGAAAAGTAGCAAAACTTGTAGGGGTTTGCAGTGTTTTGGTCACACTTGAAAGCTGTGGTGCTTGAGTCTCCTGAGTTAGTGGGACATTTCAAAGACTGTTGCCATGTAAATGGTTTGGTGTTCAGGTCAAAAGAACCTCTTTCCTCCTGAATGTGTACTGTGCTTTATTTAAGCATAATCTTTAAACCAGTTTACTACTAAAGGGAGTCAAGGCAGTGAAATGTCCTTGACACACGGCTTAAGAGTATTGATAATGAGCGAAGTATTTAATATTAAACGAGTATCCTTGTTAACATCTAAAAGAATTATAACTTTCCTTGCAGCAGTAAAACAATTAAAGGTTAATTTCAACTTCTGTTTAAAAAAAACAGCACTACCTCTGCATCATTGTCTTCTCGAGTTCCTTTTCAGTACCAGAACTGTTCCATTTCTGTTATCTGATCAGAGGTCTTTTTAACAAGTTTAAGCAAGACATGCTTGGCTTTCTGAAAGCTTTGTGTGTCAGAAAACTCCACTTTTCCATATATGCTCTGGTGAGAGAGCCTTTGCACCTTTAACTTCACGCTGGTTGAGGGTGTATTCATTTAAATTCAGTTACTGCTTAGCCCTTATTGAGACTTAAGAATCACCTCAAAGCTGAAATAAGGTCAGGAGTTTGATGTTACAGTTCTCAAATTCTTGCATTTTTTTATTGACCGGGTCCCTACTTGGCCCAGCCCAGGGCAGTGGAGCTGTAAGAGGAGGTGTTTTGGGCTGGAAAGGTCACACATTGTCACACTTTTTCCTTTTCAGTGGATGCAGCTGATGTGCTCTGTTTCTTAACCAACTTCTGATTGATTCTGTGTACAACTGTAGCACCTTCCTTGTGGGTGCAGGCTCACTCGTTAGTGTCGAGATATCATTGAGCAGTAAGATATTTTTAATGTGACGGTCACCCACAATGTCTCTGTGTTTGTGCGTGAGGAATTGCTGTTGCAGAATCTAACTTCTTGTGCTGAGTTCTCAAGATGAGCAGGGCTTTGCTCTTGTTTCTAGGATGCTGAGGAATGCGATAAAGCTGGAAGCGTGGCCACGTGCCAGGCGATCATGCGAGCTGTGATTGGGATTGGGATTGAGGAAGAAGATCGGAAACACACCTGGATGGAAGATGCAGACAGTGTACGTCCAGCTGTGATGATGGTGTTTGGGTTTTTTTAGTTATTATATTTTAATTGAAGGAAATGGAACTTGACCCTGGGAAATGACATTTTTTTATCGGTGGACATGGATGTGATTCCCACACCACCTGCCTGCGTTTGAACAGTCTGCCTCCCAGGAGGTGATTGTATTGTAGAGCTTTTTGCAGATTTGACTTTTTACTAAGCAAAAAGTTGGTGTTGTGATTGTTTGCTGGTTTTGGTGTGGTTTTGTGTGTGTGTGTGTAACATCAACAGAGATTGAGGGTCTGGCTAAAGGAACTGGGAGTTGAGTTTCGAGGCATAAACATTGCACCTTAAGAGTTAACATAAGACTGGACAGGGGAGCGAGTAAAAGTTTTACCAGGCTTTCTTTGCTTTAGGGGAGTAGTTTGAATATGCACTAAAAACTAAATCATATTTCATCATGAGAAATGTCCACTTCACTGGCCTTGAATTGGGCTCACGGCAGTAGGGGGCCATATGCTGTGGTGCTTACAGTTTCACCTGTAAAAAATGAAATGAAGTGCAAACATGAGAGCCTTTACAGCGTCTTACAGATACTTCAAGCTGGCCTGTGTGTGTCAGTCCCCCTGAAAGTCCAGTGAGACTTGTGCTCTGACAGAGGGACGCTTGAAAATTTCTTGCCTGCTTCCTTCTAAAAAGCTGATAGTAACTGTTCTATTATATATAACGCCCCGATTCGTGTGTTAGTCAGTGTTCTGTGTTGAATTATGCATGTGTGATTCGTTCTTGCACTTGATTCCAATGCAACCCTGAACTGACTGAATTCTGATCTCTTTTTCCTTAGTGTGTTGCTCATAATGCTCTGGAGTGTGCCCGAGCAATCTATGCCTATGCCTTGCAAGTCTTCCCGAGCAAGAAGAGTGTGTGGCTGCGAGCAGCATACTTTGAGAAGAACCATGGAACGAGGTATGTGTGCTGCATGATCCTTGGGTGGAGGGTGATGGACTGGGGAAGGAGGAAAAGCTCCAGGATGATTCCTGAAGAGGTGTGTTGGACGTGCAGAGTTAGTTCAGCTGGTGGAAACTCGTGGCATTGTTTGCAGGTCTGACCTGCTCTGTTATTGTTGTGATCAGAACATCTTTGGTTTTTATGAAGTCATAAAAATTTTTTTTCGCAGTGGGGATAACTTGGTAAAAATAGCTGTGAACAGGCAAGGTAGGGACAGTTATCTTTGAGAAATAATTTCTAGAAAAAAATTGGAATAGAAGTCACCTAGAAATACGACATGCACTTCATTTAATTTTCATAGATAAACTACTTCATCACTGAAGTTGTCCGAACATCTCTGGCATTTTCTTATTAAACATACTGTGACTGTGCATCACATTCTGTACTGAGATTGGTGTTAGACTGTCACAGTTCAGGCCTCCTATTTTGAAGTCTATTCATAAAGCTTTGCACATTTGAAACTTTCTGCCCAAAGTTTATAATAATGCAAACTGTCTATGCAATAGACCACTTACGCACCTGGAATCCTTGTTAAAGCCAACAAGGCTGTTGCATGGAAGTGACTGCAGATGCTGAGATCTGCCTCATTTCAAACCTTTTGGGTTTGTTTTTTTTTTGTAACAAGTATGCTTTGCTTTTGATGTTGTTCTCCACTGTTTCCCAGTGGTGTCTGGCTTTTAAGCCCCTTGTTCTACCTGAAAGTATATTTTCCAGATGAGAAACAAAAAAATTCAATAAGATCAAGCCAGCTTCATCTAATAATTCTGAAAAACTTCCTGTCTCAGTTTCTACTAAGGTTTGTTAAGACGAACTGCTCTTTCCAAGACAAATGAGCTGTTTGTGTGCAGAGGCTATCAAACAAAGGTGTCTGAACAATGAGCCGATTGTGGAGTACTTATTCCAGAACCCTTGTGAAAAAAGACCCCACCCTTTCCTTCTTATGAAACAACTTCTCAAGGTTTACAACGTTGGACTTTGCAACAATATTTATAGCATTGAGTGATAGTGGAAACGGTGTGTGAGAGCTCGCCTTTGGCAGGATTTCGAGTGATTGTAACTTGCTCTTTCTTGTCTCAGAGAATCCTTGGAGGGTCTTTTGCAGAGAGCTGTTGCTCACTGTCCCAAAGCAGAAGTGCTCTGGCTCATGGGAGCCAAATCCAAGTGGCTGGCGGGAGATGTGCCAGCAGCCAGGAGCATTTTGGCGCTGGCTTTCCAGGTGGGTATGTTACACTTGAGTGGTGGTGTTGAGTCCAACTGGTGAAGAATACAGAGTAGGCTTTTTCTGTCAACACCCAATTCTTGTGCGTTTTGAAATGATGGGGGCTTCCGCTGTTCTTTGATTGTTTTATGTGGCAAAATGTTCTCCTGTAAAATAGCGGCAAGCGGGAAGCAAGAGTATGTTGCTACTCTTTTAGTAATCCCACACCAGGTTCTGAGCTCACAAACCATTAATTTTACTACCATGGCTCCCACCAGCCCCAGTCATGGATCAGAATCCCCTTGTCTTGGGTCACCTGTCTCCTCAGTAAAAAGGGTAGTGGTCTGCCCTAACTAACGAGGTTGCTGCGTTAGTTATGGCTTGGCCAAACCCACTGATCCACAACAAAATGAAGGGAATTGTCTGCTGGGTGCTGAAAGAAAGATGGGCAGGGCGGTACAGAACTAAAACTGGGAATGAGGCTAAAAAGCTAAGTGATAGGAAGAACAAATGACAGGTTCTGAGATGGAAGGTAAAAGGTATTGACTTCCTAAACTTGTTCTTGGTGCTTTTTGTTACCATCCTGTAGACTTCTTGACGTGGTTGCCACTGAAATGACTTTTATTGGAGGAGCTTTCACAGACCTCAGTTGGGAATTCAAGCTTCAGTTTTTTTGCTGAGGGATAATAAAATGAGGGTCTCATTGTGGCAGACCCTATGATCTTTTCAGTGTTTAAACTGGAAGTTCAGAAGATCAAGCATTAATGCTTTTCAACAATTGAGAAGCAGCCAGCTTCTAAACTGGCACACATCTTTGTGTTGCGCATCTGTTTTGGAGAATTTCTATAAACTTCAAAGGTCAAAGAAGATTGGGCGGAGCTTGAACTGAAAAAAAATCCTACTGTGGATTGACAAAGCTCTGATTTCAATTTTAATCTGGATCAAACGAAGGATTAAATCTGCTGTTGATTCACTGTATGCATTTGTCTGTCATTTTATGTTCTTGCAGGCCAACCCCAACAGCGAGGAGATCTGGCTGGCTGCCGTGAAGCTCGAGTCAGAAAACAATGAATATGAGAGAGCAAGGAGGCTGCTGGCAAAAGCTCGAAGCAGTGCCCCCACTGCAAGGGTGAGGATGTGTGAAGGGTGGACAGGCTGAGACCTCTCTTGGCCATGGGGGAGTTGGGGCGGAAGGAGGAGTTCCTTCGGTTCTGCAGCCTTCGTGATTGACCAGATGGCTCCCTGCCATCGCCTTTTGCAGGCATGTGGCCGCTTTGCCGCAGCGCTTCTCCAGCAAATTGCGACACAAAATCACGGCATGATGGGAAAAAAAGGCTAGGATCAAGTGAAGGGTTTCAGTTTTTTTACAAAAATGGCAAAAGTCAGGAAATTCCCAGTTTACAGCTGTTTGTATAATGTTCGTGTTGCATAAAAGCATGTCTTGGAAAAAGAGAGAAAATACTTTCACAGAAGACTCACGCTTGCTGTGCTAAAGACAGCTCTGGTTGAGCTTGCTGTTTAGAGTTACGCTCGTGTGTTTAGAGTTACTTCTGGTATGATAAACTTTGTTGGTTTTCAGCTGTTCATACAGAGCCATTTTAAATTGTTGAAGTAAAAGAAAAATGAGTTTGGTTCCCCCCACCCTCCCTCCGCATTTGTGTTTCATCCTAGATCTTTCACACTGTCCTCTTCCTCTTTTGTCAGCCAGGGAGCTTCTCCCCAGCTGGCAGCAGGGACTGAGGCTCTGGTCTTGGACTCGATGCCTCTCTTGCGAAGTCATTTGGGGGGGAATTTGGGAATGGGAGGACAGGGATCAAAGAGTAATGAAACAGCCTTTGGTCTGTAATGTTTTTCTTGCAGCTGTAACTTTGTGTGTAGCCCAAAAAAAAAGGCATTTGGGGACAGAAGAGCATATGTACCGGTTTGGAATTAGGTGAATAGATGGTCTTGGTGGCTTGGATCTAGGGAGATCAGATTGTGCTGATGAAGCAGGCTCCAATTTGTTAATTGGTTGTGCTCTTAAAGCTATGTTATTTGTACAAATACAGTACAAGTTTCAACTCTGGGCTGATAGGTGAGAGACAGGTTGATCATGCTGTTCCAACTCCTTTAATATTTGCATTTACCTTATTGTTATCCGTTCCTACTATTATTTAACCCTGGTATGTATTTTTTTTAAATTTTACTTCAAACTAGCTAATAATAACATTCTAATGAATGATGAAAGTGGGAACCCACCACAGTGACAGACTAATGGTTTCTTGGTGGTTGCTGGTGATAAACAGCTCTGGTTCCTTCTCAGGTCTTCATGAAGTCTGTGAAGTTAGAATGGGTGCTCGGGAACATTGCTGCAGCCCAGGAGCTTTGTGAGGAAGCCCTGAAGCACTATGAGGACTTCCCCAAACTATGGATGATGAAGGGACAAATTGAGGAACAAAAGGAGCTGGTAGAGAAAGCACGAGAGGCATATAATCAAGGGGTAAGATGGATGTTATTGCAAGTTTCCTTTGTGCTTCTGGTGTGGAGAGATGTCTGAGTGAAAATGGAGAGGGCTGTGTCCCAGACTAACCGAAGAGATGATTTCTGTTCTCTCTCTGATTCGTTAATACCATAACAAAACAAAAAAAAATTGTGAGCTTGAAATAAGCAGCAAGCATTTCTCTTACCAAGTATCCATGTGCAAAACTCACTTGCTTGCTTGAGAGAGGTTACTGTACGCTTGACTCCTCGCTAGTAGGAAAAAAATCATTGCATAATAATTCTCTAAGACCTGTAAAGACTAAAAGCAGAACTCTTAAAAGAAAAGCCTCCTAAGGAGCTTGTAGATACACACTGTAAAAGGAGGCGGCCTACAGAGCACTCCCGTCTCTTTTAAATGGTAATTGGTGTCCTTGTGCGGGAATACTTCTGGAACTCATCAGCCATGAAAGTAATAGGGAAGCAGGTTTCTGCCAGTGCCCGTTTCCTAATGACTTCCCAGGCTTCAGAGGCACACTGTCGCTGTGGATTGGTTATGTATAAAGGGCTCTCCATCTCCAGATGGAGCACAAATTGGAGATGTATTATTAATGGGGGTGTTCTTTCTCTTGCTGCTGGGGTAGCTCAGTCGTAGTTGGTGTGCCTGGCTGCTTTGGACATAGAGAAACTCAATTTCTGTACTGTTCCGTGCTGTAAGGCTAACTAGGGGAAATTTGAGTGACATGATCAACTTTGTTTCTCTTCTAAACTCTCCAGGAGGATGTAGGGAGGGTGCTGAGGGAGATGGCGGACGTCATT
>NW_010121776.1:0-473 GCF_000699245.1 Pterocles gutturalis
GGCAATGGTTGGCATGGGGGCTGTTGCCTCGGGGACTGTTGGAGTGGGAACGGTTCGCGTGGGTACGGTTGTCACGGCGACGGTTGGCTTGGGGACCATTGTCAAGGTGACTCCCTTACCCCCCATACTGCGAGGTACCAACTGTCCATACCAACATACTCTGAAAAATTACAGCTGATGGTGAAACAGACAGCCAACTTAGAAAGTTTGAATTGACCTCTTTTATACAACTGAAATTACTATCGTAACTTTAGGGATGTGAAAAATTTTTATTTTTAAAACGAAACATTTACTTTGTATCCTGAAACTTTTGACAGGTTCATAACAGCATCGTTGTCTCGGGGGCGGTTGACGTGGGGACAGTTGTCTCGGCCCTCGGTGACAGTTTGCTTGGGGACGGTTGGCGTGGAGACGGTTGTCACGGCGATGGTTGGCTTGGGGATAGTTTTCCTAGGGATGGTTGTTTCGGCGAT
>NW_010121777.1:0-380 GCF_000699245.1 Pterocles gutturalis
CCCGCCACTTGTACCCCTGTGGATTTGGCCTTTCCACTGGTAATTGGAAAGAGCAAATAGCTTCCAAAGACCACAGAGGGTTGTGGGGGTGGGTTCCCCCCCACCCAGTACCTCCCAGCACCCAGCCCCACCAAAGCACCGGTGGGCAGGGACAGCCCTGCAGCGAGGTGATGCCCTGGCAGGCGATGTCCCCTCCCCAGTCCTCCCTCATGGCCTGGGGACAGAGCCCCCCCAGGGTGAGCACCCCCCAGCAGAAGGGGCCTTGCCTCTCCGCACCTTCTTTTGTGAAGAGGCAGGAGAGGAATCCCCGCAGCCAGCACACAGACTTGTCTTCTCCAAACCAACCAGGCAGGAGCAGGCCTGGGATCGCCTGGAGCATC
>NW_010121777.1:411-5764 GCF_000699245.1 Pterocles gutturalis
CACTCCAGCTCAGGAAGGAAAAACTGGCAAACACACACCCAAACCCCTGCCACCTATGATAACAATTAGAGACTTATCTAATTGCAAAAATAATTGCAATTGAAGTGTTTAATTACCATGCTAAGCAGGAAGAGCCGCTTCCGACTGTTCCAGTAGTGCTCCCAATCCATCAAACAAGGTTTGGGGCTTGTTTGGGTGTTGGGGTTTGTGGTTTGTTGGGTTTTTTGGTTTGTTGGTTGTTTTTTTTTTTTTTGATTATTAGATTGCAGCCCCGGGGGATGAAGAGATTTGCTAATTAGGGTCTTGGAGAACAGCTACCAATTCACAAACACTTGCTTTTAATTTCAATACTAACGAGGCTGGAAGGGGGAGAAATCCAAAATGCAGAACAGCTGTGGCCATTGCTGTCTGCAGCTCTGCTGCCCCCAGCCCCTCACTGGGCTGGCAGAGCCCCGACACCGCTTGGTGCATGGGCTAGCCCAGAGGCCATGGGGATGGGTTAGCACAGTGCAAGCACAGGCAGGGTGAAGTTGCCACTCCAAGTTACTGCTGTCATCGCAGCCATTGCACAGCTAATTCCAGCATCCATCATCTGCCTGGTCCCCCTGGGGACCATCGACCACAGTGGCTTTCTCCGTGATGGGCTGATCCCGGTCCTGGGGCAGTGGTGCCAGCCCTGGGGGTGCAATAGCAGGAACTTGTCCGGTGACATTTGGTTTGTTCTCCCCTAAACCAACAACAAAATACAATTTAATTCTCTCTCCAAGCAGCAACTCTAGGAGGGAAATTGCAAGAGAAATTGCTTAGGAAGCTCCTAACCAACATCTGCTGTCTCAGATAGGAAACATCCCCCTGCTAGCAGTGGGAGCACAGACAGGGACAGCTGCCAAGTGTGTGAGGACACCCCCATCCCCCTGTCCCTGCGAGGGGCACAAGAGCTCATGCTTCCCTGACATATGGGACCCCATCTTCACCCTGCTCCACTGTCCATACCAGGGACCCATGGAATTCTTCCCACCAAGGCTTCCCGTCCTTGCTACAGCTCTGGGTAGGGTCCAAAAACATGCAGAGAGGAGACATGGGTAAGGGGAGACACCCACGGGGGGCAGGAGCAGCTGTGGGGCGTCCAGGCGTCCCCTCCCCAAGGAGCACAGCTGAGAAGTGGTGGCTGCCATGGGCCAGAGGCAAAGGAGCGTTTTATTTCTTTTAGATAAAAGAGGAACATCAATAGAATGAGAAAAAAGGGTGTTGGTTTTTTCTCAGGTTGTCATGTGATTAGACACAGGGGAGACAGAGGGGTAGAGAACAGCCCCAAGCAGTCAAAAAATGAGAAACTTTGTGTTAGAAATCTCAAGATTTGATTTTCTGGAATAAAATGCATTTTGAGGTCACTCACCCAACAGTTTTGTCTGGGGATTCAAGCCTCTGGAAAGGTTTTGGGATCCATTGCCTCCCCTCAGATCTGAAAATTACATTTCCATGCAAAACCATCTTGAAACCAAGGAGAAGCACTCCCTTCCAGCATGAAGGAGATGACTATGGGGATGGCATCACACGGTGCCAAAGTGCCCTCCTAGCCTGACCCAAGCCCTTCTTGCCCAGTGTTACCCCACTGCCCAGGAGGGCCAAGACTGGCGGTGCTGGTGGCCATGGGACCGGGAGCGTGGTCATGGCACTGGGATGGTGGCCGTGGGACTGGAGAGGGGACAAAGCCAATAGAGGGCACAAGTATGACAGAAACAAGTCCCCAAATCAAGGGACCTCCAGCTCCCCCAGGGCAGCAGTCCCCAAAACCCCCCATCACCCTCCATCTCCAAAAAGGCCACCCTTACCTGAGGTCCTGATGGCCCCAGGGCTTTGGTGTCCCCCAGGCACTGGGGTGGCACTAGTGCACCTGGAGCTGCCTGTGCTGCATGACAGAGACCAGAGCTGTGTCCATCTGGGAGATGCTGGGAGAACACCATCCCAAACAGCCCAAGACTCGCAGCTGGGGCTGTAGCAGCCTGTGCTGCATGCAGGCAGCACCTCCAGCTTGCTGCCCTCCGTCTTGGGGGCTGCACAGCCCCACCACAACCACCCCGCACCAGCCAGACCCCACATACCAACCGGTGCTTTCTCACACCCAGAAAACTGGCTGGAGGGGACACCCAGACCCTGTTCCCAACCAGCAACGCACCATCTCCTGGTGGCACGAGACCCTGTCACGCAGGGCTGGCTGCTGAGAGCCGGGCGGCAGCCAGGCAGCAAGACGCGGGTCCTGCCAGGGAGCCATCTGGCCAAGGGCTGTGTCCAGCATCCTTTTGTCCTTTTCTTCTCCTTTCTATCCCAGGGCGTCCTCCAGGCAGGCGCTCCGCTCCCTGCACCTGCAGCCAGCCCCGCTTTAATTCCGGCTCTGCCACCAAACCAAACACCATTTGTCAGAGACGGATACCAGGGGTAGCTCTGCTGGAACAGATGCCCCCGTGTCCCCCCCACCAGCAAACACACGTTGCAACAGCCGCCTTGCTGGTGTGCTTCACACCTGCCCACGCACACACACGCGTGTGCATGCTGCCCATGGGGGTTTGCTGTCCCCAGTGCAGGATGGGGTGCTAGGTTGCAGGCTACCATTTCCCAGGTTATATTCCTGCTCCCAGCCCAATGGCACCCTGGGGACTCCCCACCATGGGTGCCTGAGCCGGTCTTGGCACCAGTGCTGCCTGTCCCAGCCCAGCCACCCACCTCAGGCAGGCTGGCAGGGTGCTGCCGCCCCGGTTGTGTTTGCACAGCTGCTGGGGCTGCACGCTGCTGGCCCGTTCTGCTCTCCCTGCTTCCAGCTCCCACTCCAGCCACAGCAGCAGATCTCCTCCCCGCCGGCAGGAACCCAGCGCCGCTGGAGGCAGAGGCAGCGATGCCCTCCAACCCCAGGCACACAGGGACTGGTGCTGATTAAACGCAGCGCCGGCAAATTAATTTCTCAGAGGATGAATTAGTCGGGAAAGCTCCAGAGCTAATGTTGTTCTTCCTGCCACACACCCCCCTCATGTCTACTTGGGCTTTTAAAAAGAACAGCAAAGGGGTAGGAAAGAGCATCCCCTGATGAGCACCCACAGCCTTGCCCTGCCTGGTTCGGGGTCTCTCCTGGGGGCTGTCCCACGGGGCCATGCAGATGCAGACAAGGCAAGAGGATGCACTGGCACTGACCGTGTCCCAGTGGTCAGGAGACCCTCAGCACTGGCCGTAGGCTTTGACCAAATCCCCTCCAGCAGCTCCTTACGCCCCTGACTCAGCCCACGCTTTGGGGATCCCAGTCTCCCCATGGGACCTGCCAGGAGGATCACAGGGACCTGTGTGGAGGGCATCCGCCTGCCCCCTCCCCAGGCACTGCCTGTCATCTGTGGGGTGGGCAACAGATGCGGCTGTCCCCACCCCAGAGCTGTGGGGTCTCCTGCAGCAGCATGCGGCACATCTCGCCATAGCATGGCTCCCTCCAGGCGCTGGCACGAGGCCGCGCTGGATGCAAATTCGGAGCAAGAAGCCCCTGCAGATAGCACTATTATGCAGGGCTCTCCATCCCTTTTGCTTAATGGGAGGCATTTTTCTGTTTCATTTCCCTTACCCTTGGAGCTGAAACCGCCTTTCTGCAGCAAAACGTGCCAAGCCAAAGAAATCCTTCTCCTTTTCCAGCTCACAAACTCCCTTCCCTCCTCCCCAGCACAAATGCCCACTCCACAGGCCACCCCTTCCCCAGGGTATGTTGTATTGCCAGGGGGACAAATGGTCCCCATCCCATGTCCTCCCACTGGCACCATATCCCTGGGCTGCATTTGAGTCATTCATCCTCGTTCCCCAGGCTGAGACGAGCAGCCGTCCTGTTCTGCAGGAGAGCCGGGCACCCCACACGCCCCTGGGGCCACAGTCCCTTTCCCCAGGCAGGAGATGGGTGCCAGCTCCATGAGCAAGATGATGGGACTGACATGGGGGACAGCAGCGAGGGCACAGGGGGACATCCTGGGGACAACAGGGACAGAGATACCGAAGGGGCTGTGGGGTTTTGCTCTCTCCGTGGATAGATCCTGCAGGTATTTGCAAATACCGCAGAAGGCAAAGCGTGCCCTCGACTCACCTCCCCCATCCCTCCCCAAGGGCACCTCACTTGCTTGGCCTGCTTCAAGGTTGAGCTAAGTCCACCATTCGTTTTTGGGTAATTAAGCTCTTAATTAACGGACCGTTTTCCCTCAGAGCCCTGCCAGCATCTCTTGGTCCCTCCAGCATCCGCTCCCTGGTGGGGCAGATTCTGCAGGGCTGGGGCAGTGCTCCCCTCCCCGGGATGGCTCCGAGGCGTTTCTCCCACCTCCTCTGCCCTCTCTCCCAGCCAGCCTGGCTCCAGGGCACCATGACCCAGCATGGAAGAAGGATCCTGCTCCGAAAAGTCAGGGGCACAAGTGAGGCTGAGACATTTCTGGGCTCAGTGCGACACTCGGGGAGTCAGGGGCAAACAGGGGTGAGATTTTCCCGCCAGGAGTGATACTTATGCCTAAAAACTCCAAGACTAGAAAACATCCCAGCTTATAAGCCTTAAAAAATAATCAATATTCAAGATATTCCTGCCTAAAAAAAAAAATCTCTCAGCAACCTTTGCTGCAGGCAGGTCCCCTCTGCCCCCTTCTCCCCACTTTGGGACAGTGCAGGGAAGGGAGGCAGCAGCACCGTGCCCTGACCACGAGCTGGCTGGACCATAGGGGACAACACAGGGACCCTGCCCCAGGCTCCCCACCAGCCTCCAAACCACAGAGAACTGCAGCAAACCAGCCATGATGAGCCACTGTCCTCACTGAGATGGCAGGGGCTGCCCTGCAGCGCTCCGGCTTTGTGCACTCATCACACGTCAGTTCCCCTTAACCGTGAAGAGAGGGTTATCCTCCCCCCGGGGCAGCGCCTCCCAGGGACGTTGGGGACACCGGAGGTTGACACCGAGTGGTCCCCATCCTGCTGCTGGGTGGGAGGAGAGAGGCAAGTTTGGCGAATCCAAGTGGAAGTTAATTGTGTTTCATTGAGGTTTTATCTCCACAACTAACAGCGCACTCCTCCAGGAGATTTAGTGGGAAGTTGTCTGGTCCCTGCCAAGAAGGCTGTTTTTCTAGAGAAAGCACATTATATTGAAATTCAAATCCCTTTTCTTCCTCTCCTGGAGTATATTTACGAGGCTCCAGATATTCTTTGGTGTCCCGTGGTTTGCGGGGAGCCCCCAGCCTGGCTTCCAACACCCCCGAAGGAGCCCGGCACCAGCTCAAAGAGCCGGCTGAGCTTTTCTCTCTTTATTATTTTCCCCTTTGCTTAAATTGTTGCTGGGTGAGCGGGGGGCCGGTGGCAG
>NW_010121778.1:0-3572 GCF_000699245.1 Pterocles gutturalis
AAACAAAAGATCTGTAAATGCAACCTTTTTGCCTCCTGCATTCTACTGAACAACAAGTCAAGTTCATCCACCAAAAGCAGAAGAGAGGTCACAGCAGACAAAATAGGAGAGAAGAAACCTACATCACAGCAGCACGGAAACAGAAAAAGTCACCAGGAGGGACTGTGCATCCGATCTGAAAAACAAGAGGTACAGGATTTCATCCTTCAATTGTAGGGAAGCAGTAGGCTACTACAGCCGCTGGGCCAGTCACTAGAGGGAGCGCTACTCAACATGAGGCCGTGTTTGTGTTCTATAGGCAGCCTTCATTCCCTTCTCAATTCCAGTATAAAGAATCAATGGCTAACTGGAGTGGGAGCTCTCACCAGGGAAACACGGTTTTTCTAGAGGCCACACACACACACACAAAAAAAAAAAAAAAAAAAAAAGTCGCTAAAAATAAGTAATAAAAAGGCATATTTTCTAATTTAATGAGAAAAACTTAAAAATATCACTAGGGCTCTTAAGTGCACAGAAATCTGCCTCCTGTTTCTGCCAAATTTCCTGGAAACTAACGCTAGTATGTTCTGTTGGAAATAGGCCGAATCTAAGGACATTAATTTCTTGTCTCTTCAGTGGTCTTTCTAACAATACTACCTTTCTGACAAGATCATCATGCTACAGTTAATCCACATGGAAAATATACACTGAACATCCACTTGTACCTCTCCTACGCTCACACTGCTAAAGTCTCTCAACTAATGACTCTCCTTGTAGCACAAAGGTGCCATTGTTCTCAGATCTTTACCCAAGGAAGTAAGATTTAAAACTCATGGGAAGGGAACAGTGAGTCAACCAATTTTGAGAACAATCAGTGAAGCTGCCTGTAACCACTAGAACATAGATCTTCAGTGACACTACACCGCTCAAATCCAGACAAGAGACACAACTGACAAAGTGACAAACAGGTCTGCTGAAGCCAGTCCTGCAGTCACATTAAACTTTGCACGACTGGAAGTAAAAGATGGAGCCACTCACACCTTGTACATCATTTTCTTTGGCACCCTTTGAACACAAACTGTTCTGGTTTCAACCATCCCGCCCTTCTTGGTCCTTTTCAAAATTGATGTGGAATCTTTCTCTTGTAGCAATAACACTTTGTACTCTAATACTCAAGGGTCTGATGGTGTCTAGTGTATTTTAAAGATCACAACACTTCCTTACAGGGAAAGTGAGCAATTAGCATTGTTAAGGAAACTTGAGTATAGAGCTGCTGTGTGACTAAGTATGTCACTTTAAAAGATACAGACAAATACTCGGGAAATTCACGTCTTTGGAGAAGAAAAAAAAAAAAAGTGAAGGATAAAGGATAACGCTTGAGAGACAGTCTCATGGTGTTAATGACAGCAACTACTGAAATAAGATCTGGTATTGAAGAAAAGTGACAGAACAAAACATCTTGCATTGAGTTGACTCTAAACAGAGACATGCTGAAGTTAGAACTGTAACAAGGAGCATATTTAAAATGGCAAAATGAGATGGTGTGAGGAAGTACTGAGAAATAAGCTTACAAGAGAAAACACTTCCCCCATCAGAAACATAATCTGGAATTCTACTATGGATAACAAAACCAAGAGCATGTTTTTTACCATTGATCATTTGCTTTACTATTGTAACAAACCAACCAAACAACATATTTTATTTCAAAAAGAGGCAGGCAGCTGAACAGGAAGAGGCTCGCGTAGGTCATGCATAGCTTACCTAAGAAAATAAGTCACTAAACCAACCTAATAACAAAGCATACGAGATAAACATCTCCGTTTAGCCAAGGCAACAACCTCTCTGTATCCTTTCTCTTTCCTTCCGAATGAAAGACTGCAAAAACACAGCTTTGCTATTTTCAATTTGTAAAAGACAGTGTCTTACCCAAGAGAGCACACGTTTGCCCTTTAGAATCATCATCCTAGAAACAATATCCAAGTGTCTGTTAGATTATATGGGATTGGGCTAAAAACAATACAAATTGAGACTCGTTTTATTTTTACTGGTACAGCACAGGTTCAGTCAAGCCTTTTGCCCATAACGCAATGTAAACAAAAAGCTTTAACAATGGAGGGCAACATTTTCCAAAATCTGCAATCTCTTCCCAATAAAGTCAAAAGATTGAAATGTTTTTGAAAAAAAAAAAAAACCACATGTGGTAATTCCAACTCCTTTTTCTACTTTTATACATAGTTTCTGTTAAGTTTTGCTCAAATGTTTTACATCTTGTTCAAACATATTGTTCTGCTAAACAAAACTTTTGCTGTGTTTCCTTGATGCTTGTTGGGGAGAGGTGCTGATTGCTTGTTTTTTAATCTGTAGCATATTTAATAACCCTTCCTACTGGTTAATGGAAACTTTTTTTATAAACCATAATGTCAAAGAAGCCTGAAAGTGCTACTAAAAACATCAACCACATGTTCGCTCAATCACAAATTTGAAGGAAAGATTGTGATACACTGATTTCCCCCTCCAAAACCTTATTAAGTATATAACGCAATTAGCACCTTTGCAGTAGAGTCCAATTTGGCAGTTTTAATCAGACCGCCTCCCAGTACAGTCAGGGCCGCTGGGTGACACTTGAGATCTGAAGAGTGTGAGTAAAAATAACCTCTGTTCAACAAGACATGATGAACACCAGACAGCTGAGTCACCTTTAAAACCAATTTTGATTTTCTGTATTAGAAGGAATTACCAAAGAGAGGAGGATAAAAGATTCAAAAATCTGCCTGAAACATATCTTTCATTGAATACTCTGTAATGTAAACTGTGAGCTTCCTTCTGATTGCTGCCATGGACTTTAACATCAATATATAGTGCTCAATCATCTCTGGGAAACCTCAGCTTCACGGAGACAAGCAACTTTTAATAAAATTTCAGCTCCATTTAAGAAGTGTAATTTCTGAGAACCTCTTACACAGCATCGAACATTACTATCTAAGAAGGCTTCCAAGTATTATCTGTGAAGTTAAAAATGAGTTAGGCCCCAAATCTGCCACTGTACACATGCAGTCTGTGGAGCTTGTGGATGTTTTGCCAAACAGTTATAAGACTGTTATATAAACCATAGAAAGTTTACTGTACATCAAACATTCCATAGCAAACTAAACAAGCTGATGGGGAGACACTACAAGTTCACTGAAGTTCAGCGATGTAACTGAAACTCTGGGAGAGAAAGTGTTTCAGAAGGACTTTCACTCTGATTTTCAGGTTGAGTCTTTACTTTGAAAACTTTGTCTGAAGATTTTAGAAAGGAGAATGAGCTTTGAGACAGTAGGAAAGCAACACGATTGGCATCTGCTACCCAAAATACGTGAACGAGAAAGCCAGCTACTGCCTCCTTCTACTACCTCAGCGTGAAAGTGAAAACAAGAGCTGCGGGGGGAGCGAGCGGACCTCGGGAAGCCGGAGTCCATTTCCCAGCAGGCAGGAGAAAGTTTCCCAAAACCCGCAAAGTCCCCGTGTCTAAGCAACCACTTCAGACCGCCTTAAGGAGACAAATAAATAAACCAAAGCACGAACGAACATCGCTCCCGCGTACGAGCCCGCAG
>NW_010121779.1:0-290 GCF_000699245.1 Pterocles gutturalis
AGCCGGGTGACGCTGGTGGGACCTTGCTCCAACCCAGACCTGAAGGAAAACACAGAGGAAACGAAGCTTTAAAGATATTTTCAAACTAAATTATAGTGAACAGAACAGGATTAAGCAAACGCCTCCGTTACCCTCAGGACCCGGCTTTGCGCCCTATCCTTCCATCGCTGTGCAGGCACCGGGCTGCCTCTGTCACACCGGCTCCTCCACGAGGCTCTGACCACGGGGCCATCGCTAGCAATCCTCTTCCAAAGTGGGCGTGTGGTGGGTTGGGAATCCAGCCTCGCCAA
>NW_010121779.1:477-684 GCF_000699245.1 Pterocles gutturalis
CCGGGAAGTCCCACTCGGGCTCAGCCCAAAGACTGGAACCAGCTCCCGAAGGCAGGACGGCGGCAGCACCCCCCGGGATCCCGCGCTGCACGACAGCCGAGTGCCTGCCCTCTCAGTTCCACTGCATCACAGATAATTAATTAGCAATGACGACAAAGTGCTCTGCCCAGCTCAGCACCGTGCCATCGCCGCAGACCCGTGCTCAGA
>NW_010121780.1:0-1145 GCF_000699245.1 Pterocles gutturalis
AGGTCATCTAATCCAAGCTCCTGCTCCAAGGAGGGTTGGGTCTGGAGCTGCATAAGGTTGTTATCCTGGTTTCGGCTGGGACAGACTTAACTTTCTTCATACTAGCTATTAAGGGGCTATGTTTTGGATTTGTGCTGAGAAAAAGGCTGATAGCACACTAATGTTTATAGTTGCTGCCAGGACAGTCAAGAACTTTCCAGCTTCTCTGCTGTGCCAGTGTCTGCAGGTGCAGGAGAAGCTGGGAGGGAGAACAGCCTCAATTACAAGCCTAGGATTCAACCTTAGGTTGAGGATTGAGACCCAAATTGGCCAATAGTATATTCCATATATGGCATGCCCAGATTACAGGTGAGGATTTGTCTGGAAATTCTCTCTCTTTCTGCAGGTCACCCCTCTTTCTCTGAGTTGTCTCTCTCAGGGTTGTCCTTCTCTCAGGGTCATCTCACTCTCTCGGTCAGTTCTCAGTCTTTTGGGCACTTGGGCTCTTATCTCCTTTCCAGAATTGCAGTTTCAGGACCCTCCCTGCTCCAGGATGGTTAGCTGGGAACGGGCTGAGCCTTGATCATCGAGTGGTGAGCAGTGTCACTGTGTATCACTCATTTGTATATTTGTATACATTACTATTATTATTACCATTATTATTTTCAATTTTATTGTAGTTTACTTATTAAATTTTTCTTATCTCAACCAACAAGTCTCTTTTCCCTTTACCGTTTTAATTCTCTCCCCTATTCCCAGGAGGAAGGCGAGTGAGTGAACGGTTATTGTGGTGTTTTGCTAACCAGGCTCAAAACTACAACAGTTGCTGAGGACCTTGTCCAGTCAAATTCAGAAAATGTCCAAAATGGAAATGTTGGCCCCTCCCATTTTGGCTCTTGGCCCCTGTCCCAGTGCTTAAAAATCCTCACTGGGAAGAGATTTTTCCTCATATCCAATTGGACATTTTCATGTTAAAATTTGTAGTTGTTGTGTCTTGTGAAGTTCCTGTGCACTTCTGAGAAGAATCGACTCTGACTTGATTACAATCCTTCTTTATATATTGGAAGGCTGGAATTCCCTCAGGCTTCTCCTCTCCAAGCTAAACAAATCCCATTCTCCCACCCTCCGCTTATAGATCATATGCTCCATCTCCCTTATGAATTATG
>NW_010121781.1:0-9989 GCF_000699245.1 Pterocles gutturalis
TCGGGGGGCTGGGGCCGGCTGGGTCCCGGGTCCCTGGGACACCTGCTGTCGGGTCTCCGTGCCTGGGGCTGTCGGGGATTGTCGTCCTGTCCCGGGGCTGCCGTGGAGGAACCGTGGCCGGCGGAGTCACCGGCGCTTCTCTCGGTGCCCAGCGTCACTCACGCGGGGTGCTGGTGTGGAGGAGGGCTAGCCCTTGCACCGATCCCCGGCATCCGAAACAACGTGCCGAAGCCTTCGAACCTTTCTCTTGTTCGTTGCCTGCTATGGCTTAAACGGAGAAAGTGAAATTTACTTTGCAGTGGGTTTTCTCTATCAAAAAGTTGAGGCATTTTACATGCAAGTAATATCTATTCCATTTTTTAGTGGTGGTGGTGGTTGTCCCCGCAGATGAGGTGGGAGTCAAGCTGTTGCCAGCTTGATTTCTTCATCCCAGGCTGTAAAGACTCATGCTTTTAATTTTTGAAGTCACAAGTTTCTGCTTCTGGCCAAATAGCGTCTGCCATACTTGCTATATTGAATATTGCTCAGCTGGAGGGGTGTTGTGCATCCCAGCGATGCTCAGTTGCCATAGTGCCCCAGACTGTGTCCCACCTGCGGAATTTGTGAGGCTCAAGGCTGTATCCCAAAGTGAGCAGCTTCTTTGGATGCATCCTAAGTTGAGTCTGCAGACAGAGTACAGATCCCAAGCTAGTTTAGGTATTTAAGGAGTGGAGCTTCATAGTGCTTAATTTATTCTACTGTGACTTGTTGCTCTGAGAAACAGAGTAAATTAGCTCGTCATGTGCAGCACTGCTGAGTCCAGTCTAATTCCAGTGTATAAACTGTTTGTGTACCTCCAAACTACGCAGCAACCTCGGATGCTGTGTAGACATACCTGCTCTTGTATCTGGGGTGAGATGCTGACAACACAAAAATCCCAAGACTTTCCAGAAATGCATGTTTCAGAAAAGTTGTGACAGTCACCAGCAGCTCCAGCAGTACCTCATCCTCTGATCCCTGATCAGTCTCTGCCTTTTTCTGAAGTTAAATACACAGATTAGGGAGTTACCTGGTAAAAATGATCAGCAACAGAGAGATAGGCTATGTCAGAGCATACTGCACGTACTCAAAAATTAAGGAAGATTTAATTCTTTCTGCCTTTAGTCTGGAATGCCATCATAACCCACTAATGATCCTTAGCCTTTTTCAGTTTTGTTCCCTCTGGATACACAAAACCCAGTTTCTATCCGTTTCCTTGAAGACTCGACTTGAGTAAGGCAAAATACCTTCTCATGAACACAAAATGTGTAATGCATACACCAACCTGTTCATCTGATCAACAAAGTAGCATAGAAAGTGCAGAAGGAAGAATCACCAGTTCAGGGTAGCACATATTTGTTACTATCTACATTTTCTTAATAGGAATTCTACCCAATTTGGATGCAATTAGCTATTTCCTAACTTCTGAAGTAGTTTTCTTCACAGTCTTTCAACAGTTTGACATGATGAAGTTTTTAAATTGTGTGCAATTTTACAGAAAAACCTTCTTTTGTTAATTTGCCACTTTAAATATTTTATCAGAATTAGATCTGATTGAGATCTGAGGGGTTTTTTTTTATTATGATTCAGGCCATTTTGATAAAATAGTATTAACTCAGTAGCTCTACCACAGCAGGTCATGAGGTGTGCTCCAGAGCTCTTGTATAAGTTGCAGCAAGGATTCTGGAAAATCTAGTGCTCAGAGTTGTAGGGGACAGGAGACTGCAAGAGAGGGGTAAAAATAGTAAAACTTACCTGGTTCTAGAGCGTAACACTGAAGAAACCCAAGCATTTTATTTTCCTCTCCTTTCCCGAGATTCAGTTATGCACTTGGAAATTGCAGCTATACAGAAAAGCTTACAAATTTTTGCAGGTTCCAATATCTACCAAAAGAATTATGGTGAAAATACGAATCCTGGAGACTTGAAAAGGGCTGCTGTAATTCTGTATCTGAGTGGATTTTGATAGTAATACCTGTAGTGCAATATGTTCTGTGCTGTTACAACATGTTTTACCTCCCAGTGGTTTTCACTGTGTATGGATCAAGATAAAAAGTAAGGATGGTGAATTTACTGGGGGAAGCTTGTTTCGAGGGGATGCAAAGGAACAAGGACATGATTGCACCACCTCTTTCTCAATTAGCACTTTTCTCCAGAAACAGGAGTGAGAACATGGCATGTTCTGTAGCCTGGAAACCAAAATACCTTGTGCTTTTGTGGAGTTTGGTATGACTCTGGTATGAGGCTTCCACTGGAGCCCAGCACTTCCACAGGTGTGCTTCTGCTCTCTGTCTTGCCTCCCTGAGCAGAAAGGCAATGTGAGATTGCTCTTTCCATTTTATAGGGACTCAGAATAAGTGATGTCTAAAAAAAAATGTGTATACACATATATAGTGAATCAAGTAATTATATCAATGCAAATGCAGTTTTCCATAGCTCTGGGCATACAAGACTGTGTGGTGTTCTGTATTTCAGGGTGTCTTTTCTCTTGAATTGGAATCAAGAAGGTGGACAAAAACCCTTGGTACATCCAACAGATACATGGTGATCAGCGAATACCATAACCATGTTTCAAGTGATCTGTATCTGGGTGGCATGAATGTTGATACTTTTTCACTTCAGTCCACAATCTTCCAGAAAACCTGTTGCCCAAAGCCCAGGAGTAATGGCTTCAAATAGCCCTCTCTGTAGGCACAATGATAAAAAGTAAAGCCAGCTTTTTAGTGAGCACTTCCTTCTGAATCATCCTTAACCAGAAATCACTGGTTTTGTTTGGGTTTATTTGTCATTCAGTTTAAAGCACTAAGGGATTTCTAGCTAGCTAGTATCTTGGTCAGTTTGCCCTCCAGCCTCTTTTACATGTTGCTTGCACAGCCTGTATTGAATTTCTCACTCTTTCTGGACTCCAGAGTCTTCTCCATCTTTTCCAAGCACTGTCACTTCCCAGGTGGCATCACCCTGCATGTTCCTTATCAAGGGCTTACCCCCATGAAGCTCCTGCCCATCACAGCTCTCTTGGGCATTTTACAGAGGTGACGTAAGGAAGGCTTATTATCGGGGACCCACCTTATGTTCCACCCTCCAGCCCTCCTGGTTTTACCGTGGAAAGGCTGGGATAATCCTGGTGTGAAGGGGATGAGCCTCACGCTCCCTTGAGGGCCCAGCTTTCCTGGGAAGGGTTTCTTACTTAGAGAAAGCTGCTTTCCTGATTGTCTTCATACTGACATGTGACTTCACTTGCAATGTAAATGAACACAGAAAAACAGATGACCCCGTACCTACTCTGTATGCTTTGCTTTTGGACAAGAAGGAGTATTGGACTTTTTAATGAAAGATTAGGTGTGTGATTAAATTGTAAACAATTAAGAGCATGACAAGAAACAAATTGTCCTAAGTAGTATATTACACCTCACTAAATTTAATTTTATAGCATCAGCAGATCGGTCACACCGTATGAAGGGCAAAAAAAATTGTGCTTTTCGATGTCTCTCTGAATATTTTAAACGCATACACAATAGCCATCATAATTTGAAAAGTATTTGCAGGAAACTTAGTAAAATAATGCTATTAGCCATTTTGGCAAAGTTAGTATAGTGTAATAGGATATCATTGTTTTGGAAGGACTGAGAAGGAATATTTCCTAAACAGGAAGCCTTGTACTTGTCTTTTGAGGGTGTTTTGCCTATTTCTTTTAAGGCAATTTGTAATAATTAGCAAGTTTACAAAAAAAATCACTGTCTTTCAAAAAGTTCACAAGGATACACAAGCATTTACATTCTGCAGATGTGAAAAACTAAGGCACAGAAATGTTAAAGCCCAGCCAAAATCTAACGCAGGATCTCTGGTGGAAGTGAAAATCAAAACAAGACATGCAGTTTTGAAGCTATTGCATCATCTTCATAGACTGAAGTCCATATTTCAGCGATTTCAAATTTAGAGTTATTTTCCACTTATTTACAAATACCAGGAGTCTCTAATAGCAACGTACAAAAATGCCACTATATAAGACTATGAGTATTGCTTTTGTTGGGTGAGTGTCCAGAAGTGAGGAACCATATCCCTAAATTTGAAGTTCTGAATGAATAAAAGAGAGCCTCTGAAATTTGTTCAGAGGGATCTGGAAATGGCATAGTATACGTCCAGGAAGGTATTTAATTTGTGTTTGACCCTATTCACAGCCTTTCATACCATTAATTTCCTTGGGTTGTTTTTTTTTTTTTTTTCTATATGTGTGTAGTGTGTTATGGGTTTTTTTTTGGCAAAGTTTCTGATGACAGAATTGTGCAACAGACAGCAGAAATCTCTGTTGCCTGTTTTGTCCCATTAGGGGCAAAATGGAGATAGAGGAGCAGATGAGGAAGAGGTAGATTTCCCTCTTTAACCTTTTGCATTTAACCTTCTTAGAATGCTAAGGGTTTAAACATGGAAGAAACTTTCTGCTAGTCAGAAAGCTGGTTTTTAGTCTCTCTTGAAAATACTTGTAAGTGAATTGTGTTTTGGTCATGTAATGCATTTTTTCCTCTCAAAGGCTGATTGGTGATACAGGTAAAGAACTGCAACAGCTAAGCCAACTGCATCAACCTTGACAGTAGTTCTTTTCAGGGATCATGCCACAAAACTCAGGAGATCCTTGAACTGTGAGTTATATTCCATCGTGTTTAGTATATATGACAAAATATAGGCTTCTAGCAGTTCTAGCAGACAGATCTAAAAAGCAGTGTGAGTTTGTGTCTTTTTTTTGGGGAGGTGTATGGAGAGATTGTTCTATTAATTAGATCAGTTAATGTATCTTGGAAGACACTGATAGACTTTTCTACATGCAATTCCTTCGTTAGGTCTGTGTAGAGAAACAACACGTCTTGGGCCAGTTTCCTAAGGTGGGCCTCTGCAGTAACTATACATCCTTTTAAAAAGCATGGTAATATGTACTGTGGGCAAAACTTGCAGAAAATCCTTACAAAAATGGTTTTATTCACTTCACTTGAATGTGAAAAATTTCTAAATTAATCTAGTCATAAAAAAATGGCATGAATAAAATGTCAAGTTGGTGTCAATACAGATTTATTTTTTTTTAAGAAAAAGGGATGAAGTAAATAGATTTGGCTATGAAACGAACCCACATTAAAATGAGATCTGCTCATGTTTTAAGTATGTGCAAGATTGTGTCATTATGCTGGTCATCTGGTCTCCTTATTTCAAAATGCTCTAAATTCACAAGTTAGCTAGGTTCATTTTAGGGAAAATACAGGAATTTCCTTTTATACAGAAAAGGGTAGAGTAAAGACAAGCATCTTAAAAAAAATTGTCACCTGCTGTCATATGCTCAGTTCCTAAATCCCTCAACTTGTTTCTTTTCATCCAAACTGTTTCCTGTAATTAACAGTTATTATTTTGAGTTCTTTGTGAAATTCAGAACAGTGGGTATTCTCCTGGGTGAAACAGGGCAGAAGTTGAGTACATTTAGGATTTGCTTGCTTATTATTTAAGAGAAGGTATATAGCACAACTTTATATTTCAACATGAGAAGCATCATGTAGATAGCATTAATCTGGGATGTATCTGAAGAACTGTTGCACCCTTTTAGCTGGATAACTTACATGAAAGGGATAGTAATTAATGGACATAAACCATTAAATTAATTTCAAATAAGCCTTGGTTTAATACTGCCTGATGTTTCTGAATTGCATTCTTGGAGATGGATGCTTTTACTGTTACAGGGGAAAAAGCCACTTGTCAGGCTATTTTCAGTTACAATACAGGGGAAAAACTTGAAAGGGAGCAGCTGCTCTCTTAAAAGCTTGATTCTTAATGATATTTTTACCTTCAACTAGTATAACAAAAGAATGGCTTCTGAATTCTTTTCCTGGCTTTTCACTAGTGTCACCAAGATACTGATTCTTTCAGGTAGAAATAGTCATTATCTTGAGAGAGATAAAACGATCAATTAATTTAAATATTATAGGTGAAACTTCTGTGTCATTCAAAATTAAAACCTAGGTATTGCTTCAAAATATGAACTGTTACCTTTTGCTTTAGTGAAGTCTTTGCCCAGAATGCTGCTCCTGTCAAAGTCAGTGGTAATTCTAATATTGAAGTTCTTCAGAAAAGAATGAGTCAACAAGCACTTACGTTTTCATTTTCAGACCTGTTCAGTATTTGCCAATTGTGTTAAAAGTCCATTGGACATGGAGATGCTCAGAACTCTTGAAAAATTGAATAACTAGAGGTTATACATCCTATGATGCAAATAATAATGGTCAATTCTTCAATGCAGTCAAATCCCATTGTCTTATTTGTGTAGGTAGGCCCACTGAAATCCAGAAGCAATTGTAGAAGTCATCTTGCCTTCCTTTCCTGGAAGGGATAATATGCAAGTAGACATACACAGATACTTCCCTCTAGTGTTCATCGTGTTACTGCAAATGATAATGACTAGATGTTGCTACACACTTTGGTATAATGCTTCCATTCTTTTAATTTTATTACCTAAAATGTTTCATATTGTGATCGTGCAGCTGAAAGATATTTAAAACTTTGCAGCAAGGATTTTTCTTAGAACTGTGTTTGTGCTGAGGAATTCTCGCAGCGTTTGGGATCTGATTGTACAAACACTCCTCTTGCTGAGAAGGTAAAGCGTTAGAATTGGGGTTTTATTATTAATATTAGGTGTGGCAATTTCCTTTCTAGTTTTTAAATATTGGGCTCACTGCATCAGAAGCTTTCTGGATCAAATCTGTATTAATCAGATTTTAAACCCATTATATCAAAAGATTGATTTCTGTCCTTCTGCCAGATTCTTTCATTCAGATTGATCATATATTGGGCACACTGCATTTTTAGTGCAAGGTCAAGTGTTTTGTGTATCTTCATGGAGTGACACAAAATGTGTAACAGTAAGGAATTAAGCATGTTTCCATGTTTTTCTTTAGTATTTCCTTAATTAACAATCTGAGTGTAATACACTCACAGAATTATCTTGTATTCTACTTCTAGAACAAATCAAAGTCAGCACTTTTCAAATGCCTGCCAAAACACTTTTCTAGCTTTTGGTCTCATACTTCATCCCATCATCCAAGTTTGTGCAGTAAATAATTTCATTTTAAATTCATTATACATATTTCATATTAAAATGAGTTATAAGACTTGTGTTTAAATATGGATGGTTAGTATTTGGTGGGAGCTAAAATGTTTCTGGCTTAATTTCTTCAACCTCAGCATTTCCTATCCATTTTGTTTAATTGTATTCAATGCTTTCATATTCTGATGTAGACAGTCTCTGAATATGGAATGAGCGATCTCTCTTCAGTGAGCTCACGGTCTGGTTGGTGTCTGATCTACACCAAACAGAACCTTAAATTACATATAGTATTCAGAGTGCATGAATAAATCTGGATGAAAGTGCTAAATGTTTTCCTTCTCTCTTCATCCGACTACCCAGAGGTACCTCAGTCATTCAAAACCAGTAATTCTTAGCTCGTTCTTAAATCTCATCTGTTGTCTAAATTCCCCATGAGCTACCGTTTGTTTATCTCATGGTTCCTTGGAAAGACTTTGTGTGAGGACCTGTGGCAAAAATCTTGGTCTACTTTTCCAAGTTTGTTTAACAAAAGCGAACTGTTCATATGGATGTATCTTCCCCCCCATTAATTTCCAACACAAACGTCATCATAACCTCCTAAAGCAGGAACCTCCTATAGCTAAGTAAGACATGTTCTGCTCAGCCTACCGAGTTTCAGAAGCTGTTTCTGTTAAATATTGATCACTTCAATGCTCTCACCCTCTTCTGTGTGTTATATACTTCTGAAGATGCAGGTACAGCTTGGGTTCAGAAGACCAAAGAACAGGTTTTACAACCAAAACATGTTATAAATATTGCTTCACAAATTTGCTGTTCTGGCAATCTGTCTTTCCTCTTGTTCTTTGTGACAGACAATGACTATGTTTATGCCAGGATTTCTTCATCAAGTAATGGAATATGGATGGTTTTATCCGTGTAGTTTAATTATTCCCTGCACAAGCAAAACAACCTGTATTAGTAGAAGCACTGTTTTGCTGGTATAAACTGTGTATAGCAGGAGAACCAGCTGGTATACCGAGGCTGTGCATGGCAGGAACCTCTTTACAAACCAAATTCACTTGCCAGCAGGCTTGCAAATTAAGTCCTTTTAAACTAATCCTTGCACACCAAGAATGGTACTGTTGACTTTGCTGGAACTGCTTGAATGATTGTGACGTGTAAACTGAAGTGCATTAAAAGAGGAGAGCTCTTGATTTGGATTTAGTGTGAGGTTTACCACTGATTTCACTAAGGTGAGGACATCACCTCAGCTGTTTGCCGGGTCGAAGTGGAAAACAGCATTATACCTTCCTTTATGAACCAATTAGAGATATTAATCAAACTTGTTTCCCATTACTACTTTGAAATAATTTCCCCAATGACTATCACAGCTTTTCCTGTGGTTACTAAAATTGATGTGGTTATTGTCACTGGAAGGAAATAGAAGGATTGTATATGAAGCAACACGAACAGAAACCTATTAGGAGGACTGATATGGATGAATCGATAATCTTGTGCCTCTTACTGAGTTTCTCTTTTGATACCCACAGTTTATAACGTATTGCAAAGCCAGAAGATGCTCGGAATAGCTGTGCGGAGTGGAGGCTTTAGCCATAACTCACTCAGAGGAGTTGAAAGGTCATTTCAGATCATTGTATAGCCTTAAGGGTGTGTTATCAAGGTGACCTGGAGGTGTGTTATGGACTCTATACGCTTGGTTTTCACGTTGCTTTAGGTTCACCTCTTATCTTGTTTTCCTAGATACTGCTACCCATAATATTTTAGGATTGCATATATTGCTTTGGGACTTGTATATGATTCCTTTGGTTACAGCTTTTTTGGTATCACATGTGTCTGAAGCACAGAGCGTAGTGCGTCCTGGGATGTTTTTGGTGACTTCCTAATTGAACAAATCTGTTAGCGTCAAGCTGTTACTGGAGCGTATGTCTGATTATGAATTAAATTGGTCAACATGTAGGTTATAAATTACTATTTTGAAACAGATTTTAATAATGAAACTTGAGAGTGTGGGCAATTTTGGTACTGCAGTCCTAGGAACCACGTGTAGATTCATGAGAGTTGGCTCCTTGGCTGGCACTGTGGCCCACAGTCGGGCAGGTGGCAGGGCACAGCCCTGCCTTCCCTGTTTGTGGTTTCAGGCTTGGTACAGGCTGTGAAAATGACCGAGGGGCTCAGGGTATGCTCCGCCACCATGCCTGGGAAGGCTCACGGTGCAGCACAGGTCAAGGTAAATAAAATGATGATTTCGAGGGTGAGGTAGAGAAAGGAGAGCGCAATGCCATCAAGAATTGTCATGGGAACCTAGGAAAACACTGTTGCTGCTAGGAATTGGAACTGGGGTTGACTGCTCAGAGTTGAGCTGAAGGTAAATGTGACCACAGGAGTTTCAGAGGTTCTGTCACTTTCTTAAAGATGGAATGCTCGTGTGTTTTCCTACTTTATAAATTTCTCAGTGGCTTTTACTATTTTTTCTACTAATTGTTGCTTTTCCAGTAATTGTTGCAATCGAATGATGAAAAGGGGCTATTTTGACAGCATATATATGTCTGCAGAATGCATTAGAAGACTTTTTCTTTTGTAAAAAATGAATGTATAATTACAGTTCCTACAATAATTTAAATATCATACAGGAAACTGCCACTGAGAGAAAATCCAGGATGAAATGCAGGCTCTAGAAACACTTGCCAGTGCCCCTTCTAATGACATTTAAACATAATTTTGTAGATTTAATTTTTCAGGTAATGAATTGCAAAATAATTTGACTTAGGTCAATTAATTAGGTTAATTCGGACATTTAGTTCCCAGGCTGCAAAGACCCGTGTCCTTTTTTCAGAAAGGCGCGCGCCGAACGTCACGCGTCGCGTCCGCTCGCACGCCGGTGAGCTGCCGCTGTT
>NW_010121782.1:0-3214 GCF_000699245.1 Pterocles gutturalis
ACCGGCCTCCATCCAGACATAGAGCCATTAACTGCAACCCTTTGGCTGCCACCAGGCCAACCAATCCTTTATCCATTGAACAGTCCATCGTTCAAATCCACGCCTCTCCAATTTAGAGAGAAGGATGTGATGAGGGACCATGTCAAAGGCTTTGCACATGTATGCATAGGGATGTCGAGATGCACAAGCTGATAAAGGTGAACAGATTTTACAGCAAAAAGTAACCAAAGCAGTAATTATTTTTTTTTCTTAAACTTTGTTCCACCTTGCCCATTTGACTCTCCTACACAGAGCGAAATTTGGGGCCGTGCTTAGGCTGAAGGTAGGGAGGCTGCCCTGGGCAGGGGTCTGAGGCAGAAGAACAGTATCGGTACTTCTGTGTTAAGCTGGTCCCAGTTACATGTTCCGTTAAGCTTAACGAAAACATGTGCATACTGCAGGGACAGGGCTGTGTAGCACATATGTTGCTGCACAGAAAGCAAACGAGAGAGAGAGAAGAGAGCTATTGTCAAAAGGAAAAGGGAGGGAGGACCCAGAATAGGTAAGGGAAAAAAAAAGTTAAATAAATTTCAATTTGATCAGCACATAAAAAGGATCGTGTGTTGTACAGTATTATGTAGTGGTAATTACACACTGGGTATTAAACAGTGGTAAGAATTAACGACTTAATATCTGGCCACTCCATATAGCTTGTTATAGAGAGGTGTTGGATTTTATATATATTTTCTGTGAAGTTTAATTTTCCATGTGTGTTTGGTCAGGAAATGGAGAGCCCCTCAGGTGGAGCGCTAGGAGAAACCCTTCCAAGCAGGACGTGTGCTGCGATGTGCAGGGGGAAGATCCCAGGGCAAACATCTCATCTTCTGAGCCACTCGCTTTGTTTTATGTACAAGATGTTGCTTCTACCACAAAGGTTTCATTCTTAAGAAATATTAAAAAAAAAAAAGGTTAAGAAAAATATTTCTGCGATGCATGGACATCCATCAAAAAAAAATTAACAGCTTGTGATTAATTAGAGATTAATAAGAGGCATGTGAGGAAAAGCACTGCACTGAATCCACATCCTGCATCACTGGTAGACAGCTACCCCTTTCATCTGGAGGTTTCAGAAGTTTCTTCTTCAAAGGGCCACTACCATCGCCCCTGCAGCACTGCCTGCCGTGTAGACCCTGGCATCAGGAGAGCCAGGTCTTAATCCTGGTGCTACCCTGGGGCAGTGTGCCTGAGGGACAATTGCTTTACTGCTCAGTGTCATTTCTCCCTGTGCCTGGCCTTTCTCTGACCAGTTTCCTCAGCTCTTTGGGACGGGTGTCTTTTTCCAACCTTAATGATTCCATGATTCTGTGATTCTTTACTCCCCTCACACAGGGAGGCCCAGATGCAGAGGTGTTAGGTGCTAATGTAAACAAATGACTAAGCCACCACAGCAGTTAAAATCTGACAGATTACCCAGATCCTGAAAAATTTGTCTCCTGATGGGAAGAAGTAGGCACAACATGTCTTGTATGTAGAGCAGGCAGCTCTTCAGATATAAATGGACGAGAGCGAAACAGCACTCATACAGCCTGGGCTGTGTGGTCCACCTTAAAAATAGATGGGATGATAATGGGGATGACAAGGAGGTCATGGAGGTCTAGAAAGGACAGAAAAAATAGTGTTTAAAGAATTTCAATAGTGCAAAAATATACAAGATAACGAAAGAGGAGTGCAGAAACTTTAGCAGTCCTAGGTAAAAGCAAATGTAGAAGCCTCTAACCCTAACCTTAACACTCATGACCATAATCCTAACTTTAACCCCAACACTAACCATAAATATAACCCTAACCTTAATGACTATAACCCTAACCTGAACCCTAACATTGAGCCTAATAACCCTGACCCTAAACCTAACCTTGAACCTTCACCCTGACTCTAACTGTAACCCTAATAACCTTAACCCTAACCCTAAATCCTAACTCTGGCCTTCATGTCTAACCCTAAGACTAACACTAACTGCTAACCCTAACTCCTAACCCTGATGACCCCAACCCTAAAATTAATCCTAACCCAAAGATTAACACTAACCCTAATTACCCCAACCCTAAACCCTAATCCTAAACCCTAACCCTAATCCTATGTGAAAGCAAATCCAGAAGAGTCTAGCCCTAACCCTAGCTGGTGTAAGACTGGATCAAACTTTTCACATTAGAAATCATAGTTTTCGGCTTTTTTTTCATAGCAATTCCCTGAGGCCATTTTGCTGGCCAGATTGAGTTACAGTTCCTCCTTTTTGCTTGAATTAAAAAGATGAGCATGTGGTGTGGTCCTCTGCTTCAGAGGCACTCTAGCTTGGAGGAGCAGAGAATTGTGCTCTACGATCTACATATACCCAGGCTAGTCCCCGCTGTTGGTGTGTTAGTGTATTGCTGTAGCTGGCAGTCCCTGCAGTATACTCCCTGAAGTCATTTTACTGTTGGCTGGAAAGAGCTGCTTGCCTGGGGCACTGTGCTGCTGGCCTTCCTCAGGAGGTCCTGCCTCATCCCTCCTTCCCACTGCTTGCTCTCCTTACAACCAGGATGCTTTTTGGCTTTGTTTCTTTTGTTTATTTGTTTTTTTGTTTTGTTTTGTGGTGTTTTTTTTTTTTAAGAAAGACTCCTGTTCCCTGCAAATGTAAGCAAAATTATATTCTGACATATGGTTAGAGAAAAAGGCAGTCTGATCTCTCTCTCCATCTCAGCCCCCCTCAAACACACACAAAATTATATTATATGTACTTGTGTATATGTTCTGTCATTTTCTGTCATGTAACCCTATCCCACCCTTGAAAAAAGGATTACTTATTCTGGTGTTTGCTTTCAAGTCTGATCAGGAGTGTTTTGTGTTGCTGTACTACTAGTTCTGGCAGGCTTTTGTCCAAGCACAGCACTCATCGCTGTTTTCTCTGTTCCCTGTTAATGGTCACAAGACGGTTCAGTCAAGAGGCAGCACTCCTCTGGAAAATATTTATAAGGGAAAGGCAAAGCATCATGCTAGACATTTGTTAACTACAAAATTAGTAGGCTTATAGTGCTCAAGGATCTATGACTTCTACTCCATTTTCTCAGATTCATTTTCTTATAACTAAACAGAAAATGCAATTGTGCAAAATACCATGGTATGTTTTGTTACAGAAAGCGTAACAAAGGTACGTATAAAAGGAGGGCACCTTCATCTTTTCAACATAACAGTGAAGCAG
>NW_010121782.1:3245-23227 GCF_000699245.1 Pterocles gutturalis
CAGGAACTACTGACACCATCAATCTTTTTCCTCCTTTTATGTCTTAGGGAAACAAACCTAACACGGACTGCAAAGTTGCCCGTTTTACACACGGTCTATATAGCTCTGTTTCCTGTCACTGCTAGCCTCATCATTTTTCTTCCACTCCCTCTACTCATTTATCACACCGGCTTGTTGCATCATGTAATAATTTTGATTTTCAGCTCCAGAGGAGATAGCTATTCCTATATTCATAGGATGGGGCTTTGATGTAATGAGAATGCCAGATGTATTAGAGAACAGCAAAAGACAGCACGAACACCAAGCAGACCCAAACAGAAACAACCTCACTTTGTTTTGTTTTGTTTTGTTTTGTTTTTTGTTTTGTTTTGTTTTCTGTTTTGTTTTGTTTTGTTTATTAATAGGGCAAGTAACATTTTTGTCTTGTTTGAAAAAGTAATTTTCTGGATACAGGCAAAAGTAGCTCATACCTCAGATTTTGCGGGCTACACAACAGTCAGCAGAGCGGTAGGACCAAGTAATGTGACTGTTGCTTTGGACTAACGTTTAGTACAACAATTAAATTGTCCAACCAACCAATGCTGACTCCATCCCAAAAATAGATCCAAATTCCAGGTTGACTGGAACTTGGAAAGTTTATGAAGACACTAACGTTAACTGCTCCCCTGGAACGCCTCAGCACTGTCTGCACACTCAGCTGGTCTCACTTTACGTGTTCCCCTTGTCTGAGCAACAGCTAGCTGAAGACAATTGAGTCAGCAAAAGGGAAGCCAGAGCCGAAGTGAATGCACACAGACACAGCCCAGCACTTGCCGTTAGTTTGTTTAATGGCTAGAGTCACTGCCATCTCAGTAATGCCAGCAGAGGTTAAGTTTCTTTTGTATGCAAGGCAGAGGAGAGCCTCATTTAGATTCCATGTCACCCAGCTGAATTGTTCACAGCTTCCTGACACAGGCCAGCAGCAAGTATTCATTTCACACACCTCTCACCCCATTGTCATGAGAAGGACTAAACCTGGGGGCCACAGTGACAAGACAACAACCTTCTTGTCCTTGAAAGATCCATCATCGTACGTGTGTCTTTCAAAAATCTCTCAATCCAGTGCACGTTGTCGTCGCCTGCAGTGCGTAACTCCTGTGTTACTATACAAACAACAGGATCATTGTGTTTTACCGGACAATTCCCTGGTGAGGAAATCTATTTGATCTCTGACCTTTTCCTGTGTATAAGTTCAGGATGTTTATCATCACTTCACAAGGTACGGCAATGAAACCATGCCTTCAGCAAATATCGCTGTCCATAAACATGGCTGATGTTGCCATGGGTCTGCTAGCTGAACCTTTTAAATGAAAACAAGAAAATGAAAGTTTGAAAACTGGCAGACTGTGAGCTCAGAGGTTTTAAGAACAGCTTTAATCTGAAAAAAAGAACATGGAAACAGGAACTCTTCTATTCATGACCAAATTAGTCATTTTGATCTTTGATACCAATACATAACTCATTGAAAGGGTGATTGGCATCATTTTTCTTATGCTGCAACTAACTACTGTTAGCACTATTTCTTGCAGAGGAGCATCTGGAGGTCTCAAGCTGGCACCTCGCTACATCTGTACAGATATAAGCAAGGGTTGACCGAGCTGGCCTGGCAGTTGTGAATTGTTTTTTCAAAGCACCATATTATTATAACACATTTACTAACAAACACTGTTTTTTAAAAAATTAACTTTTAGAAATGCAAGCAAATGGGACAACATTACTTCAAATGCATTCAAGTCTTTGCCAAACTGTTTTTGCTATGCTGTTTCCCAAGGAACGAAGAAAGTTTAATGAAGGGAATTTAGATGTCCTCTATACCAAAGAAGGGACTTTAAAGAAAAGCTCATGAATAATAAATAGCTCATTGCACTAGTAAAGGACAAAAAACTATTTCATCCAGCAAAAATAGGAAAAGCAATGATGCTAACAAACATGTAAAAAAAGAATATCCATTGGGACTCACAACCTTGCTTTCGGTCAAAATGTCCCAGTCCTTATTCAAGCGAGTTTCCTCTGGCACACGTTCAGTGCAGAAAATGGTCATGAGGCTGCTTGCCAAGCTTTGTCTGCAGGGAAAAAGCCAGGAGTAAAGGTAAATAAAGAAGTGGCATGTTGTAGGAAACACCTCAGCAGGTAGTACTGCCGAGAGTCCAGACGCCGTTGTTAGCTGGAAGACTGCCACCATTTACAGAGGGTACCCAAGTGCTTGCCTACACAACAAAAAGAAGGTGTGACTGTAGTACAGATAAATGTGTCGTTGAGAGCTTTAGTCTGCCACTTGTACATAACAGCAGCAGTTACGGCGTGCTGGGAAAGGCAGCAGCACCCTCCTATGACACAGCACCTTCCTCAGGGCCATGAAGCTCCTTGATTTTTTGATTGCTGGATTGTGGGGTAGTCTTCATGGCTCTAGATTGAGTCTTGGATAGATGTCAGGCCTTCTGCACCCTGTGCAGCCAGGCCAGGGCTTTCTCCTGTCCCAAGGCAATCAGAAAGCACAAGGCTAGAAGAAGTGTCCATAGCCACATACATCTCATTCAGGGTTTCCATTCTCATCTAGAAAGAGCTGCTTGCATTTAAACGGTAAGCTCCAAAGATCACTGCCTGCCTTTGTATTTTGGGTAATACTGAGCACACTGCCAATCCCACACAAAAGGCTCTGTGAGATGTGAATGTGTGTGAGAACTATACAGGTCTTATTCTGATCCTAACACTTTTACACTGTGATCATGCTGAAATTCTCAGGGTAAGCGAGAACAAAGTTGGGCACTGCACTCAAATCACGGTGTTGTGCTGAGCAAAACAAAGTCATTCATTTTTCCTTTTCCACTTCCTTATTTCTAATTTTGAATAAGGAAGCTCTCCTGGAGCATCTTCATCCCCTATGTCTTAGTGTCATAATGTATGTTCCTCTTTGATGGATGAGTAGTTTTCTCAGACTGATGATTTTTTGGTATCTCTCCAAAATCTTATTTCAGAGCTATCCAAAAAAGCCACATCCAAAAAAGCTAGAGCAATGTGGAACTTGCTTAATTTCAGGATGCTACAAATTCAACATGCAGATCCTAACCGTTTAAAGGTTTTATGAGTTCAAGTTTATTCAAATCTGGAACTCAAGTTAATGTGAAGGAATACAGAAAGAGAGGGGAGGCCAGTGATACAGGGACACTCCCCCTCCCATATTTGCATGAATCAAATGCTAAAATAATAGAGTTCTGTGTAGACCCAGCTGTTCCTTTTATTAAGTTGTCTAAAAAGATACGGCTTTATAACATGCAATTTTGCCTAGAATTGTGGATCTATTCCACTATAAAAGTTCGTTACCTTATTTTCTAAGTTGTAAAAACAAGCCTTTCAGAATCATAGAATCATAGAATCATAACTGTTGGAAAAGACCTCAAGGATCGTCAACCTGCACCACCTAACTCACTAACCCATGTCCCAAAGCACCACATCTACACGTTTCTGGAACCCCTCCAGGGATGGTGACTCCACCACTGCCCTGGGCAGCCTGTTCCAATGCCTCATCACTCTTGCAGTGAAGAAATTTTTTCTAATATCCAGCCTAAACCTCCCCTGGTGCAACTTGAGGCCGTTTCCTCTTGTCCTATCACTTGTTACTTTAGAGAAGAGGCCAGCACCTACAACCTCCTCAGGTTATTCTTTTTCTCTGTGATATGCCTGAATCTAGCCTACAGAACACTTCCACCAGCCCACAGCATCCATAGGGGAGGAAAGTGCAGGACTGGAGGCATGCCAGGGGCCTAGAAACAAGGAGCTGCCGTTACTTCTTCCCAGCCCAGGAAGAAATACCATGCTGGTTTGGGACATGCTCTGTTAACGCAGCTGAAATAGCCTGATCTGCTTGAAACAATCAGTATTTTTCCTCAGTTAGCCTCATCTGCTTTTTCACCTCCTTTCAACTTCACTAAGGCCGGGATAGTTCTTTCTGTTCCCCTCCATGTGAACATCACCCTGACCACAAATCTACCAGCTCCAGGAGCCTCCCTGCCAGAACCCCAAAGCAGAGTATGGAGCCCAGGGTATGACCTATACAAAGTATAGGCAAGAGGGGATTTAGACCCAAGGCAGCAAAGAAGTGCTCAAAAGACTCCAGAAACACTGCATGCATTTGCGAGCCAGCTGAGAGAAGGCATAAGGCGGCAGGGTGATCACCCAGGATAAGCCAGAGTTCAAGAGGGGTTGGCTGGTCTTTGCTGGAGCAAGGTGCCACCGCTGGCTGTTTGCCGGGGCTTTTACAGCACTTCCCCTGTACTTCTTTGTTCTGTCCTTTCTGTTTGCAGCAAGACATCAGAAAATTTTCCCTTAAATAACCGCTGTATTATTTTATAGATTTAACCTTGTAACTTTTTCCTCTTATTTCCCTCTAAGTCACACGTTATCTCTTTCACTGCTAAATATTTCCTGTCTGTTCATTCATCGACTTATTTTAGTTTCTTCCTTCCTCTTTGTTGGCTGTCTGCCCCCCTATAAGTCTGCCCTACATGTTTATACTCTTACCCATTGTTGCCTGTTTTCTTGGCCAGTCTATTGGTTCCCATTCTTTGCCATTGTGAAACTCTCAAAGAATAACCTACTTACTTCACATTCTCTTTGTGTGAATCATGACTCTCATGGTCTCCACCACAGCAGCCATCTTGACCTGTGGCAGCTCTTTGGAGACCAGTGCCATGGGGAGAGTAGGCTCAGTCTGGTCAGTAGCCATCGATGCTACACTTGCATTTAACAGATAGCTTCAAGTCTCACCTAGGTTTTCTTCAAATTCTCTAATTTCCTTTTTCTCTTGAAAAACCCAGAAACTAACCTTCCCTCCTTTTATAAAATTCATACAAGGTCCTCAGGGGACAAAGCTAACTTAAACTTTTCAAAGCTTTATTCCTGCTACTTCCTAGCAACTCATTGAAAGGAAGTAACAACTCCCAGCTACCTTCAACCGCTCTCCTTGTGTCCATTATGCACGCAAATAAATAGATAACGTGTAAGATTTTTTTTATCCCCATTAAGTTCTGTGCAATAGCATGCAACATTATGATGCTAAGAGCCTCTTCTCTTGATTCATGCTGATCTGAGAGGCACAAGGATCACATCCCAAACTAGAATTCTTCAGAAAAAGGCATTTTCGTTCCCTACGCCTGTTGCACTGCAATGTTCTCTCCCAGCAGTGACCCCCTGCTGTTACTTAGGTGCTCCCTTGTTTACATTAGGGATGCTAGAGAGGAAAAGCAGAGAGAGGGAGCTCTTATGATTCAGATTTGTTTGATTAGCAAAAGCACCCACTGAGCTCCTGAGAGCACAATTTAGGAATGGGTGGGATAGTCCAGGATTAGATTTCTCTACTGCTTTTTGCCTTTTTAATTATTTTTTTAAATTAAGATTGTTGCTGTAAGTCAAAAGTTCATTAAAATATTGAAACAGGAAAGAAAAAATATGTTGAGTATGGCTGAAACACAGATCACTGAGAGGGAGGTCCATCTTGCAGCCTTGCATGTATAGCCCATGCTGTTAGAGACGAGGACAGTGTAGCCCAGGTGACCTGATGCTGTGCAACTGCGGGGGGCCACAGCATTCAGCCCCATTAGAAAGTCATTCTGATTGAGAATGCAGACTTTTCTGGATTTTACTGTGCAGTAGCTATAAAAAAAGGCACCCCAAAGTGCTATGTATTTTTACTTAAAAAAAAAAAAAATCAGTCTGGTTGGTTTTTTTATTAGTATTTCATCTTGTATCAGCCTTGTATTAAAGCTGCAGACTGGCTTTGTATTTATCTGAATACAAAATAGTTATAAAAAGGGGAGGAAAACATCCTTCTTATTCTACAGCACCCTGATGCAGACTGTTAAAATAAGTGACTGTAGGGGACAATCATCCTTAGAATTTTAGATGCATACACGATTTCTGTCCATTTTTACAAGTTGCATTTCTCCATTTTTCTAGGTATATTCCCCAGAAAAGATTGATATTTGATAGTTTCCAAGGCAGACCTTCCATATACAAATAGATTTGTTGCCAAGGTATATATATACACATACACATATATATGTTCATATATGTACCTTGTGAAATAAGTGTGTAAGTACTGCCATTTTTGAAGAACTTTCTTTCTCTTTCTCTGTCTCAGCATGGCTTCAGCATTTACTGTGGCTTTTCTCCTAGTCACTGGATTTTAGTGGGGAAGTGACACATCTTTTTCAGTTTCTCACACATATGCTGTTCTTCCTTTAGATCACCAGAGCCATGCACTGCATGATCAGTTAGTGAATCTAAAATTTCAGGTTCACTAACCACTTCATGAGACATCATGAGAAGTCAGCACAAAGCTACATCTTTGGTAAGTACCTGCCCAGCTCAAAAAATACATTCCGTGGGAAGCCCAGCTATAAAACACCTTGTCATATGGTGTACACGCACTGGAAAGCTTGCATCTTCAGCGTTTGCAAACTGAAGAGAGAGTTCCTCCTTAAAAGAAATGCTATCACAACTCAGCAGCAGTTACTCCTTCCACGCTGATCGTTTTTTATTCCAGGAGTGCTTTATATAATTCTGTAAGTAAATAGTTATCAATAGATAAAATGCCAGGAGAGAGACACCAGCAACTGCGCTCTGTCCTAGACAGCTCCTTGGTTTTCAGGATTAATAAAACACATTGTTGTGCCCTGCAACCGGCTTTCCTCTGGCTCCCCTTTGTATCAGCTCTTGGGCTCTCAGAGTAGTGTGTATCTGCTGAATTCCCATGTTCTTGCAGGCAGGTGCTCATGTTAATGCTAGGGCAGACCTCAGCTCCAGTTCATGGCAATTCTCCACTGCACCGCACCACCCCACCCACCAGTGGGCTTTCTTGCCTTAGTCTCCGCATGCAGCTCAGCGGTGTCCTAAGAGAGCAGAGATGAAGGGCTAGCTCAGCATCACACTGTTCCAACTGCTTTTAATCAAGTTGTGTTCCAAGTATTGTGGGTTTTCCTACGCATTACCTCTGCTTTGATTATTGTCGCCTTCCCTGATTGCTCAGATAAAGACTTCCTGAAGTTAATGGGGAACACTGCAGCTCACAAAATGGGAACCCACCTCATTGACTGTGATATAGCTCTTAAAGGGAAGATAATTTACTATAATGGACTTTCCTGCTCAGGGTAAGCCCATAGCTCATCATCTTTCACCAGTAGCCCATAGTGAAAGCCAGGTTCAGTTACTGGAGGATGTCTGGTCCAGGAGGCCTGCCTTTACCTGGGAGCTACCACAGCTTATTGGTACAAGTTTATTTCTATGACTCCATTGCTAACCTAGGCCTATTCCTTCCACAGCACTCAGGCTTCTCCACCTCAGAGATGGGGATGGCACATTCGGATGCACACTGCTCTCTCTTCAACATTTTGTGCTGAGAAGTTAGAAAAACTTGGCTGACCTTCAGAATCACAGCCTTTGACATATTTCATGCAGTTGGCCTCTGATGGACAGAAACAGTGCAGAGAGAGTAATCAAACTGCCAGAGATTCCCCAGAGCAGGAAACCAACTTAAAGTCTTCTAGGTATTGGGTTACCAATCAAATGTAATGCCCATACTCTTTCTAACCACATCAATGCAGAGATGGGCTCGTATATAAAGATGGTCATACCTCCAAATGAATTAAATACTGGACACCTTTCATAGAAAAGTGCCACAGAAAACCTCCCAGAGACTGAAAGTTTGATTCAGACTCTACCTGCTGATCCTCACACTCTCAATACTCACATAGTCTCCGTAACCATATCTGTTGTACACTCCAGCCACGACGAACAGACCCATTCAGCGCAATGTTTACCACTTTCATGAAAAACAACCATGTTCTGAGGAAGAAAACACCCTCCTTCAAAAATGCTACATATTTAATGCCTATGAAACGTGGATAGGATAGCAAAGAAATAGGAAAGATGAGCAGCTATTACCCGTTATTACCCATTGCTCAAGAAACGTGTGGATGTGGTGCTTTGGGACATGGGTTAGTGGGTTGGGTGGTGTTGGGTTGATGGTTGGACTTGATGATCCTTGAGGTCTTTTCCAACCTTAATGATTCTGTGATTCTATGATTACAGGCAAGATGCTGTGCTGTACAGTCATCCATAGAGTCACACATTCAGACTACTACTCATACCATTTCCTCCAGATATCCAATTTGAGTGTCATGCAGAACCACAGTTAGAAGCCCAAGTTTACTGTAAAGGGTAAAAGAAAGACATTTTCAGACAGCAGCTCAGAGCATAGATGCATATCTGAAAGGACATTTGGTCTACAGTCAAACTGCAGTATTCATCTCAGCTTGGATTTCTCTCTCGATTTTCACAATCTATATGTGGGATCTGATAACTTGCAGCTCAAGTGGATCAATTCAACCCAGTCCTCAAAACAGGCAGTTAGGCAGAGAACTGCCTTGAATCCAAGCTGCTTCTTGTACACAACATACAAGTTTCCCATGACTGAGAAAGCTGATTTATCCAGGTTTCTAAGTGTGCCAAGACTAACTTGGTATTTGACTTTTACAAATTCATAACACAATTCTTGTCAGTTTGCAAAAACATGTAAGCAATAACAATCCAACACAAAATGTTACCTTTGCAAAGGCTGAGCACAGTCATAAGAGCTAAAGCACATCTTCTGATGGAACCTACAGTGCTGAGAATATTGCTTTGCAGGGTAACAAAAGACATGGTGTTGCTGTGGGGCTTTGTTCTTCCATGCTCACTGGGGAAAAAAAAATCCTGAAATTGATGCTGTCCCCAAAGTCTTAAACACGCATCTCCTTTTCTCCAAAGGCAATGAACCAACAGCTCCACTAGATATCCATCAGGAAGGATCACAAGACCCTCCTCAGGTGCGTAGACTGACAAATCTCTGTTGTCAGTGACTTCTGTATCCAATGGTCTCCCCCAGAAATAAATGAGAGAAATAAATGTGGGGGTTCTGCAAGCCAAGAAAGAATATATTTTGTCTCTGGAGGCCAAGAAGGAATCCGTTTTGTCATGGCTGTTCACAAGAGCAGTGGTAAAGGTCACTTTGCATTTGTGACTTACTGTTGCTTTGAAAGGACCTCACTTGCTGTCTAGGTATTGTACAGGTGGAAATGGGTGTGAGTCGGGAAAACAGATTGTCCATTCATTTTCTAAGTTAAGTTTTCCTGTCTGAACCGGACATTTCCATGGGCTGTTGCCACCTCTTACTAAAAGCACCATTTCTGAAATACCTATGGCAGCAACACTGAATAGCTACTTTTCTGCCAACCGACTTTGAAAACAAGTTGCATGGGGCAAGTATAACTTAAGAGCGGACAACGTGTCCCGCGCGACTCTTACCAACCCCTCCCTGCTGTTCTGGTGGGCAGGGATGTAAACTATCTCCACAGCTTTCCCTCCTCAGACGCTGTTTGTGGCACTTATCATCGGGGTGAAATCAATGTTTGTTTACTTCCTCTGAGTAAACTAGGGATGTGGAAAGAGGAGGAGTCTGAAACCTCAAAAACCAAGATGAAAAATTCAAGGAAATTTGAAAATTGTACCAGCCCATTTACCACAGATGAGAGAAGAAAGGAATTTTAACTCGGGGACTCTCCTATCCCAGCTTCCAGCTTTGCCGGTGGCTGCTTCAGGGCTGCTCCCAGCTGCTGGCATGGAGGCAGAGCAGCCTGCTCCTCTGTGCACACTCACAATAGTAAGTCAGTCCTCTGTCCCGGGATAGCTTAAATCCTCTGCGTTCTTAAAAAAAGGTCTTTTCAATCTTTGACATTTTAAGTCAGAAATAAAAGCACATTATTAAATTCGGCCTCAGTTTCAAGAAAGGGATGGGTCTGGGTGTGTCCGACCATGACTACACTGGGGAGATAACTGTTTCTAGGAGAAGAGTGTCAACTTTTATTTTTGGGACAGCAGAGCTGGCAGGCGCTCTTGGCTTCCACCACACAATTCATGTGAAACAAAAAAAAAAAAAAAAAAAAAAAAAGAAAAAGAAAAGAAAAAGGAAAAAAAAACTGAAATTTAACTGCCACTGCCCAAGAAAACCAGACAGACACACACAAAAAAAGCCATGATGTACCATAACAAAGCGTTAAATACACACACACATACACAGAGGCAGGACTTTGCTTTATAGGTTTTGAACCATATGCACATATACGCACACGCATGCACTAACTCACACCAGTAAATCATTCAGCCAGACTATCTGTCTGGTGCGTGGAACAGAAACACACTTATGAAATCTATTTTCTTCTTTTAGCAGCAGGCTAATAATTGATAAAGAGCCAGGCTGGGGGCTCTGAGTTTTATATGACAGACACACAAGGCTGCAGCTCTCCTCGTGCGCGCTTTGCCCATTCTCTCAACTGCAGCGGCTCCAGCCCGAGAGCAAGCAAAGCCCCTCGCCAGCTGGCACGGACCAGGCTCCTTGGCAGCTGCCCAGCAGCCCTGTGAGGGCAGTGCAGATCGCCTGATTTAGCTCAAGCAACAAGAAGGAAGTAGCCAGTGGGGTGAGTCAACACGCGCAGGAGCCAGCTGTGCATACGGCCCCGCTCGGGCGGCTGCGGCTGTGGGTAAGGTCTGGGCACAGGGATGCGCTGGCAGCACGGTCCCGAGCCTCCCTGGGCAGCACCCGGAGCAGTGGCGTGGGGGTGGCAGCATGGTTTCACCGTAATGAGAGAGCGGGCAAAGCAGCGGGAGCAAAAATGCCCTCGTGGCCCTTCTGAAGGCACCCCCGGCAGCTCCGGCAATGCCTGGAGGCAGGGAAGCACGGCAGCACCACTGAAAATAATGGGCTGCTCTGAGGGTCAGGGCTTTCCTCCCGCCTCCGCACGTTGCCTGAATTACAGTGCCAGCCCCAGACACTGTATCAATGAGATATTGTCTGCAGTTTATTTTTCTAGGGGGGTTTTTTTGCCTCTGTCTCTTTTCTGCATGGCCATTTCCCACCCTTCCCAAACAAACTCTCCGACAAAGTTTAGTGCACAGCAGCGATAACCCATTTCTGGGTGCAGCAGTGCCGGGGTGACTCCTCCGGTCTGTTGGCTTTGGGGCAGGTCAGGAGGAGGAGAGACAGGCCAGACCCAGGCAAGGCGGAGGAGGGATGCCACATGTGGGACCACCTGCCCCACAGCCTGTGCACTGCCCCCGGAACAACTTCTGTGTCTGCCCCGCTCTCTGTGCAGAGATGTGCTCACAGCAGAACGGCTGAATGATGTGGAGATAGGACAAAGAGCTGGTAGCTGCCGGGTATGGGCCCTGTGTTTCCACTGGGATAGACCATCTCAAGCAAGTTTTAAGTGCTTTTAAGTGTTTTTAAGGGTTTTAAGTGCCTCGTGCATTAAAAGGGAGAGGGGGCAGCAACAAGCAGAAGGTAAAGTGGTGTGTGCCTGGTGCTAACATTTACCACCAGCTGGGTTTCATGTGAAGAAGAACTGGTTATCATAAGCCAGGCACACCAAGGATATTGCTGGCTGCACAAGCCCTCAGTGCTCTTAATTCTGCTTGAAGGAAGAGTGCTGATGGGACCTTCCACCTCCCCTTCAGCCAGGTCCCCCTCAGAGGGCATGGCCACGAGGGAGGCGAGAGGGAGCACAGCCCACCCCCAGCTGGTCTCAGTGTAGGGGGCACAGCTCCCCTTCCCTTGTGCTACTTGGAAGCTGGAAGGCGAAATTAAATCCTCTTACCACACGGCATGCCAGCTCCTAGAAAAGCCAGGAGGGAAAGGGCAGGTCCCCACATCCCATGGCATGCCGGTGGGTTCATCTTGTGTGCCATGGGCTTTTCCCCGTGAAGCAGCTTGGGGACACGTAGCCTGCCTGTGCTCTGGGCTCAGGGTAGCCCAAAAACTCCACCTCAGGAGCAGGAGGTTGGGCTGGAGACCTCCCGAGGTCCCTTCCAGCCTGAGTGATCCTTCTGCATCCCGCTGAGTGGCCAGCTGGGACTGGGTGCTTCTCCCAGGCTTTTGGCATCCTGTCTTCTGCTCCCTGCTCTTCCTCTTTACACGGTATTGACTCTCTGTTCTTTTGACATACAGCGAGATTGTGAAAAAAAGAATAAACAGAAAGCAAACCCCGGGCTTAAAATATAGTGCGATTATGAAAAAAAAGAAAAAAAGTGTAACACAACCCGCTCTGAAATTATTTCCATATTGCTTGGCATAACGAAGGGGCAGCTCTTTTTCAGGCAGTTCCATTTTTTTGGCCGCTTCATTCCCTCACATTGAAGGGCCACAACAGGCTCCTCAGACTCTCTTGAGAGGCGTGATGGGGATAAGCCCCACTTTGGTGAATCTCGCAAAACAGAGAGTGCGTTTGCTTCAGTGCCTGGAGCCTGCCAAGTAACCCTGCCAACAGGAGGTGTTGCTGGCACAGAAAGAGCATTTCCCAGGCTTCCCGCTAACGGAAATACCTGGTGCTCATAGTGATGTTCCTTCTGTCAGGCTATAAGGCGTCCAAGGCTCCGGGGAGGCTGCTTTGTTTGTGCTGAGCCCTGCTTGAACACAGCCAGGGAGTGAAGCCGCGCTGCAGTTTCTGATTTTTCACTAATTGCATCTGCCTTGACTTTCTCCCCTGCATCATTCCTGTGTAAAAGGACCGGAGCTGTCTGAAGGATATGCCTCATCTTTTGACTCTATGACAGCTGGAGCGCAGCGTTCAACCTGAGGGGCGCAGGCGTGCCACGCACACCCTGTTGAGTAAAGGCAAACAAGGTCTGTAAGTACCAGCGGAAAGCTGGCTTCTCCCCTTCCCTCTGAGGCGTGACACCCACCAGCCAAGCAAAAAGAAAGGAAAGATCCCACATTCACCTGTGGGATCTACGAGCTATTTTAGCAATCCCATTCTCAGAGAAACCACCAGGATTTAAAAGATAAAACACATTTAAGATAACAATTGCTTCAGGTGCTGCTTCCGTCACAATGGCATGGGAGTGCTTGTTCCGCCCCGATGGCATTTGGACAGGTGTCGCTGGGAGGAAGCCTGAACCGTGCTTGCTCTGAGGGACTCTGCGCCACAGAACCCAGCTCCCTGCTGAGTTTCACTCGCAGCTACCAATCCTGCTGGGTCTGCTCAGGGAGCCTGGTTTCAGCTTCGCTGAGCTTTTGAACCACATCGGTGGTGCCCAGGTGACTCTGCAGCATGCTGACACCAAGCAGGGCTCTCCTGTACACCAGAAAACGGTTCCGTGTGTAATGGCAGCGTGTCTGCACTGGTTTGGTGTGAGAGGCCGTGCTGGGGCTGTGGGAAGGTGCCAGCTGCGTATAGCTCCCACACGCTGGGACTGGGGAGAAGCAGAATTCCTTGCACTTTGGCGTTGACATTTTAATATTAAATCATTGCAAATCTGATGATTGCTGTTCTGTGGAGTGCAGACCTTGGCATCTGCTTGTAGTCAGAGGGGAAAGGGTAGAGGAGCAATGCTCTGTCTTCAGCTGGTGTCCTCTGGGCTGGAGTTCTGCTCAGTTCTTGACTGCCATCAGCAGAGATGTTACGCTGGATTCCCGTAGCTGGTGCAGTGCATGCTGCTTTCGGCTGACTTCAAATCAAGCAACCCTATTTACATCTTCAAACAGTTTGATCCAGGAATGTCACGGGAGCTTTGCCTTCTGACTCCAAGCTACATTTAGTTGAGTTTGGCCCTGCATGTGGGAAAAACCCTTTGGAGAAGAACAGTAGTTGCTGTACAGACACAGCTGCTGTTTTTCCAAATGAAACAATATTTCATCTGTTTCAATGCTGTTTCCAGTCAAATCAATTTGATCCATGACTCTCTCTGTATTTCTTTTGCCAGCTTTGATTTTTGTGCTTGGAGTTTGGGCTGGTAAGTAGTAATGACAACAATGTGTCTGAAACAAGAAGATATTAACTCTATTTATACCAGCACGAGCAGGATTATGAAAGGCTCTCAGTGCCAAATTTCAAGCAGGCTTTGCTATGCATGGAATACAGAAGACGAGAGTTTGGCAATGGAGAAATACCAAGGAGTTGGGAAAAAGGTCGGTTGGAAAGAAGATCCAGGTTCCTGCTGTGGGGGGAGATTTGATGAAACAAGCCAACTTATAAGAAGAGGACTAGATCCGGTCTGGGTGCCTGGACCAGCGGTGGACACGTGCTCGGTGCAAACCCTGCTGCGTAGCATGCTTTCTGTGACACATGGGCTAGACTGCAACTACTCACTCCAAAAATGAAATGGTTAAGGCAACTGCAGAGCTGCCATGTACAGCTCAGTGAAGTATGCAACATCTCACCAGCTGAAATATTTGAGGCCAAACATTAAGCCGTTACTCATTGGGAGCTCTGCCATTAAGCTCCCTCTCCCCTGATATTTATGATTAACACTTTAAAACATCTGCATTGCCTTTTTGACTCAGAAGAATTCCAGTTAAAGGGAACTGACTTTCTGCAGCAAAATTTCTGATGAAAGAAAGTCTCTTACAAAAGAGCAGACTTCTAGTTCAGCTACCTCTGGCCTTTACTCTTCCCAAAACAGTAAGTCACCTTTGGGAACGAGATGTCTCCTGCTGCCCCAGCTCACAGCTCACCTCCAGGCACACAAGCTGCACCGGCCGTGAGCCCCTCTGCACCTCAACAAGCACTAACAGGCACTGGCCCCTCTTGGGGTCCCGGGCTGCTGGAGACACATATGAGAGAGCCTTGGCCCTACATGTATGCCCCCCTGCCCCTTCGCAGCACCAGCATTAGGGTGCCTGCCCTGGCCCATGGGCTCTGCCTTAGACAAGCCAGGATGGAGGCACTTCCCGAACTGAGGTTTTGGTTGCAGTGTCCAAGAAAAGGGAAGCAGAGTGTGTATGAAGGTGACATAGAAACACGAGTGCAGAAGCAGATAAAATGTAAAGAGTGGCTGTTTTTTTCTTTTTACGAACTCTTCCCAATTAAAAGAGGGAGAAAGCAGAAAGTACTTGAAAATAGGTCCTATGGTTGCAGAACCACATTTCTGAAATACAGATCTCTCAAGTATCAAACTACACTGCAGAATGACTAATTGTGGGGTGACTAATCCCTCTCTCCTCTCTAAAACTATTACTTCACAGTGGCCAAGAAAACATACCATAAAGATGTTGTTATTACATCACTCACATTTACTTGCATTGAGAAAGACTGAGCCTTTTACGGTACTTGTCTGATTACCAAGAGATATGCTTCTTCCATGTAAGAAAAGAAGACCACTTAGTCTTCATAGTTCATCCTGGACAGTTGTGAAGGTGTTTGGTTAAATGCCTAGGGACCGGGGAGCTGGCTTTCAAGCAAAGGAAAAAAAAAAATTGTGAGGGAGGGGGCAGGGAGATAGCAGAAGCAGATGGATATTCAGGTTGACAGAAAATGAAAACCTGCCTTCGTCTTGCTTTCATTAGTCTTCATTATATGACCACGACAGCTTTAATTGCTGCCCTGCATACATAAGTAATAAAAATGTAAAATGTTTAAATGAACTGTGGCTCCCAAAAGCCATTATAAAAGATTAATGATGAGTACTCTTTGCTAACTTAAACGTCTTCAAGAAACACATCTGAGCAGCCCTTGTGGTTAAGATGATATTAGAACAATATTTGCCGGACCACTTGTCTCAAACCATTATGCACCAAGCTTTGATGGTTTTGATTATTCCGTCTTTAGCTAGTCTGAATTCTAGACATATTTGATTCCAATTTACTCATTCCTGACAAGCTATCCCACTCCTGCAATCCAAAGCAAGAGTCTTCAGGTACTCATAGCTATATTCTGTCTTCAAGAATTGCTGATGTTTGCTTCGATGGTTTTTACTGCCAAAGACGGAGAACACGGGGTTTATTAGTAGCACTCCAGAAGTTATTGTGCTAATTAATACAATATCCAGCTTAAGGGGAAAATATCCAATCTTCTCTATTTAAATTGGAAGCAGTACCAAGACCCATCTTTGAACTGCCACTTTGCCTTGAGGGGCACAGATTTGACTCTGAATGCAGATGTGAGAGTGGAGTTTTCATTCCAAAAGGGCATCAAAGCAAAGCCCAGCTTTGGCATAGTTTTGACCACCCACCTCTCATTTAACTTAGAAACCCATCTTTAGGGTAAAGCAAATGCTTAAGCAGAGGTGAAGGTACCAGCTCTTGCCTTCCCACTGCTACCACTCAGCCTTTCTTTCGTGTTCTACCAACATATTTACCACTGCGTCTGCTTGGCACAACGGAGTGGCCATGCCAAGAACTTGTGCTGGGTTAAGCCCAAGGGTAAACCCATCACAGAACTGTAAGTTAGCACCAGCCCATTAGTTCACACATACGTGCTCTGCACCCACACCAGCACTGGTTTCAAAAGCGGTAAAGCCCCAGTCCACCATGCACACTGGAGTGAGTAACACCTCTCAGCAAAGCTCGGCTGTGGGATGAGCCTAGCTAGCGGCTTTTCACTGTGCTCCATCTCTGGATGGAGCAAAGGGTCAGACTGTGCCTGGACCTTGCACATGTGGCAGCAGAGCAGGGGCAGGATGGCAGAACTAAGGCCACCTTCTGTTCTTCTCTTCCTGTTGTCTACAGGCAACAGCCAAACTTCTTAAATGGGCACTCCCACGTTTTCTGTGGCTAAGCACCTCCCTTGTGAAGTCAGCTGGATTCTCTCGACAGTTTCACATATGGGAATGAAGAGGCAAGCTGAACTTTTCCTGTGTGGTATACTCTGACGTTTGGCTTTCAATCCAGTTTTAGTTAATATTAGCAGATTTGGGAAGACTTATAAAACTTGATACTCAGCGGCATAAACCACTTTCTTGCTATTTAGGGTTGAACTAGAATTTTCACAAGTGTCAGGAATTTGCTGGCTGCAGAGCTTCTATATGCCATCCTTTCCAATGCCACTTGTGGAGGCCAAAAACTAGACTGGGGGACCACCAAATGATATATTCCTCTGCTCCTTTCTGCTTTAGTGCTCATTGTGCTATATTCCACTCAATGTTGATTTTCCTCATACAGTCTCCTCTGCCAGGAGTGGATTATGTTGGCTACTTAAGATCTTCCAGGCCTTCACCAGGTCTCCTGCACAAGGATGTCCAAATTTTCCCATTTCCCATTCCACTCCCATTAGCTCTCTGGGCTCGTTTCTGTACACATGGTCCCATTTCTATTTCCTGACCACCGTTTGGAAGCTGCCTCCCTAGTAAGTCTGGCCCCTGGGCTCTCTTCTCTTCCTGCACAGTCTTCTGGGCTGGTCCCAATCCAAGCTGTAGACCAGAAACTTTTCCAGGACAACTATATCCTCTTCAGCACTGCAACAACCACCAAACCTGTTCTCTGCTCACCGCTGCAGACTAGACTGATGCAATTAGGACCACAGGGTTAATTCTATTAGGGGAGAGCAGGATAAGACTGCTGTTCCCGAGGAGAAGAGCAAGGTGCTGGAGAAAGAGGAGCATGGCTTAGTGTTGCTATTTCACAGCTGGTTGAGCAAGAACTTGGCTCTACTCCTCCCAGCCTAAGAAGTAGGGGCAGGAGCCCCAAGGCACAGAGACTGGCTTGCCAGGTCTTCTAAATTGGTGACAGGAGGAGCAGGAGGAGCTCCCTCCCCTCTCTGTCTCCTTCTCCTGTTGGGGAAACTCCTCGAGGTGGTGCTTGGTCTCCTGCAACTCTCCTCCTGCTGCTGCAGCTGCCCTGGAAACCCCCAGACATTCCCAGCAGAGTCTGGACGGCTGTCTTGGTGACAACCTGGGCTCAATTTAATGAGAACATTCACGTTCACTTGCTATGCTGGCGGTCCGCCAGCATATTTTCTTGAGGCATATAAGAGAGAGAAGGGAAATGGTGATTTTTAACAGTCTTTTTTTTTTTTTTTTTTTTTTTTCCTCCCCGCAAACCAGAGTGGATTTTCAGGGGTGAAAAAAATTTTTTTTTTTTTTTTTTTTTTTTTTTTTCATCCAGCCAAACCTGACTGGAATTTCATGGATGAAAGAAAAGGCACTTCTCTAGCCCAGGGGTTTTGTCCCTGCCAAACTATAAGGGCCTGCTGCAAACAATGGAGGTGTTAGAGCTTCTAAAAAAATAAAAATCTTGAAAGAATCTTTTATAACGGAAAATATTAGGCAACCTAAATCTTGGGCCAGCTGGTAGCCGGCAGTATAATATAAGCTCTTTGGAGGAGAGCTGTGCAAATAATGGATTTTCAGAATTTCTCTTCTCCTCCCACCTCCAAGTTTGAACTATTTGAGCTATTTTCTCCAGCTGAAATTATTTGCCAAATTCAGCCAGTTGCTAAATTCTCCTCAAATTTTTCTTTTCTCCGTAGACAGGTTTCTTGTAAAAACAAACCCATTCTCCCACCTCCAGCTTGGAATTATGGCATTCACCAATGACACAGTTAGGAAGAAATCTGCCTGTGGTCAGCTCTTTCTCTTTTTTTGCTCCATTCTGGTCGGAGAGCTCACACGTTGCAGTAACCAAGCTGGCCTGATAGCTGCGCCTGGCAGCATGCAGGGGAGGACTTCCATTAGTCTCCACCGTCCCCGGATCAGCTGAGAGCCTTCGCACAGTGTGGGGCTGGAGGTTCATTAGGTTGTGGTTTTCAGGCTGAGTCTTCACTGGACCGGTTCATAATGGTGACGTTTCTGATGTCAACTGCAGACCAGATGTACCTCCATGCTGTGCTGCTGGAGGAGAGAACTTTGAGGTGACACAGGAGCCAGGAGGCTCTGAGTGCTGGGTCATCGATCCCATGGTGTTTCTTGTATCCGTGCAGGTGTTAGCCATGGTGTCCTGGCCAAATCCCGTTCTGGCACATCACCAGCTCTGGCAGCTTACCTGCTTAAAATCAACTCTGTGCTCCTAATTGCTGTCTTTACCAAAAGATTTGTGCGTTAATGGCTGGTGGATGCCTGCTGCATCCCTGCCCCGCTGCTCCAGGGGATGGCAAAGCCATCCTTGCACGTGCAGTCCCCAACATGACTTGGGATGAGCAGTAGCCCCATGCACAGGGCTGGAAGGGAACTGCCCCACAGCACCAGGCAGAAATGACAGACACCCAAGGTGAGGCTGTAGCAGGCCTGCCCATGGCGGTGTGGCACCATAAACGTATTTAAACAAGCTGCCTGAGCCCTAAAACATGGTTCCAAAGTAATGAAATGTGGTTGCTTGGCTGTGGCAGTATACTGCCTTGCTTTCAGAGGCTGCTTTATGACCGTTAGTGTAACGTAGCCCTTCCAAAACCTCCCCCCGCTTCTTTCTTCCTTCTCCTTCGCTTCCCTTCCCTTCCCTTCCCTTCCCTTCCCTTCCCTTCCCTTCCCTTTCCCTTTCCCTTTCCTTTTTCTTTTTCTTTTTCTTTTAAATTATTAATTCTATCCTCAGAGAGGCTGACTCAAATTTTCAAACAGAGTACTCTGTTTAGGGCTTTAAGTGAATGATGAAGTGCACATGCATATTGTTAGAGAGTCCACAAACTGCAGACAGACCAGACAGATACCTACGCTGGAAAGCAGAATACTGACAATTTTGCCAAGAAAGAACTATTAAAACAAATTAATATCTGGTGGCGATTTAAAGTGAAGCAAAACTCTTGAGTATGAATGTAATCTGTTTTTGTTGGGGGTGGCATTGCATCTTGTTGGAGGCTGTTTCTCTGCAGCAAGCTGCAGTCAGCAAGGCATTTGTTCATGTCCAGCACGGCATAAACTGAGCTGGGCAAACTGGGGCTTGGGCTATGGCACCGCAGCCACGGGGATTTCCATCAGGGCAGGCTTGGATCCACTGCGCTCAATCGCATTGGCAGAGCAAGGATGACTTTGAGAGCACGAGGAACGAAGGCACTGCTTGGAGCTTCAGTAACGTCTGTAAAGTTCAGACACATGGGAGCAAAGAAGGGTTAACCCAAAACCTCGCATTCAGAGATTTGGCAGTAAACAGTGTATGCAAACAAGGATGAAATACAAGTTTTTCCATCTTCCTCACTACACAGACACTTGAAACA
>NW_010121783.1:0-4159 GCF_000699245.1 Pterocles gutturalis
GCAGCCACTTTTTCGTGCCCTGGTCCATAGCCCACCGCAAGTGTTGAATACACCGAGTCCTCATTCTCTGCACCTTCCCCAGATGTGTGCAGCGCTGAGGATGCGACCCCTCCAGCCGCCCCTCGCTGCCACATCCACACAAGCGAGCCATTCTCCGTGCCCGCACCCTTCTCCCCCCCCCCCTCATATCCTGGATAATTTCCTCTGCTCCTCGGTGTATAATAGGAGCACATGCATATGCACAGTTTAAATTATACATATATAATTACACCCTGTGCCTCAGCAAAGAATGTAAACTCAGAGCCCCACTGGGGTTGAGTGGCTTTAATTGCAGGGCAGAAGTCAGTTAAATTCACATTAACTTTTTTGCTTGAGCCGGCACAGATTTTCAAGCCTTTCGAGCCGCACGTCCCCCACTGCCACCACGCAGCAAACCCCCCACCCACGCACCCACCAGCCCCCTGCCACGGCGGGGACGGCTCAGGGGGGGGGGGACACAGGCGAGGAACAAAAAAAAACAACCAAACCAGAAGGTTACAGTATTAAGCATCCCAATGGCAGATTCTGCTAAAAATCTGCAAAAAACTGGCTTCTGACCCCAAAAGGGCCCTGGCAGATGCTGGGCCAAGATGGGCGATGGGCTGGGGGGCTCCAGCATGAGCTGGCTCTCCTTGGCGAGCAGGGACGGCTCTCAAGCTGTCACCTCCATCCATCACAGCAAATACAAATCATGCTGAAAATTTTTTTTGCTCCACCACAGCCAGGCACCAGGATTTATCCATCCAGGGAAGCAACAAAGCCTGGGAGGTACACTGCAACGGCACGACGGGGCGCAGGAAAGGTGATGCACGGAGGATCATGAAGCTACGGGGAGAATTTTACAGAGACAAGGCAGCGAAGCAAAGGAGGGTTTGGCCAGCACAGCGCAGCCAACACCTACCCAGAGCCCCAATGCCAGAAATCAGCCCCGAGCCCCAATACCACAACTCAGCCCCAGGGTCTCGGGTTCCCTGTGCATCCCAAATTCCTGCCTCCACCCTGCAAAACCTGGGGTTCGGGGAGGGCAGGTGACCGAACCCATCAGGGTGTCGGTGAGGAGGCGATGGGAAGAGGCTGGGCTCTGGAGGAAGGTCTTTCCTTCTCTTCTGGATGCTGGGCTGTGCTGGAAAACGAGCCTGGATCGCACCGGGATGCAGGCTCAAGGTCCATCAGCTCTGTCCGAGCAACTCCGTGCGCTCAAGGCTCTCGTGTGAAACACCAGCAAATGTTTTACTCATCAGAAAGCTGTCGGGGCGTTCGCTGAGCTCTCGCCTCTCCTGCAGCCGGGTTTCTCCTGCCAGCAGCTCCCTGGACGGAGCGTCCATCCAGGCATCTGGGATCCGCTGGCGGGCGTTCTGAGGAGCGCTGTCGGCACAAATCCCAGTGCAAACGCCTGGGAAATGGGAAAAACAACCCCCTACCGCCTGCGCAGGAGGGGCCTGAGTAAAAACTCCCTGTAAAATCATCCCGGGGAGGTCACTCCGGCAGAAGGCACAGCAGCCCGGGTCTCCCAGGGCAGAGGCACTGGTTTGGGGACAAAACAAGCCGGTATGTCCCAGTTCATGGTCCTGGAGCAGATCCACAAACAGTTTCCCAGCTTCCCAGCACAATGCCATGCGTTGCTCCATCGCACGTAGACTTCACCCATTCAGGGAAAATGGAGCCGTCTGTACAAACCAGCCTCTGCGAGACCTCATCGGGTCTCATTTGTAAGGGAATAACCTAATTACACCAAAAACCATCTACAGGGTGAGTACGGCTGGAGTGCGGGGAACCAGGAGATCCTGCAAAGGTAGATCACGGAGCAATGCCAGGAGACAGCAGATCCTCCAAAATAACCACGGAGACAATGTACTTGGATATGACAAAAATCTTAAAGGTCCAAACAGGGCAGAGGAACACCACTGGAGTCACCAGGATGGACGAGGGGATGCAGCCGAGCATCCTTCCTCCCACGCCACACACAGGACTCTGTTCAAAGAGCTTCTTCTTGTTCTTATCACAACAACGACAAGCAGCTTTGAAAGGGAACCGCATGAAAAAAATGAAGTAGCTACTTGAGGGAACATAAAAAGGGGCAGCTGAGAGGGTGAAACGCTTGTAAAAACCATGGCGATGGGCTCCGGTACGGCCTCTTGGAACAAGGACATGCGCTGCCACGCTCCATATAGATCCAAAACCGGCCACAGCAAAGCAAAGCACGGTGCTCCACGCAGTTTCCAAAGGCAAAATCCCATCCAAACAGCTCCTGGTGGGTTCATACGGACACGTAAGACAGACTGACGGGTGCTGAGCAGCAGGTCCTGGGGGTCCCCATTAACGGCTCTGCAGGATCCTCCATCATGCTCCATGCACAGCTTGGAGATGGAGAGCTGATCCTGCTGCTGGTTCTTGCTTTCGTGGAAGATTTTACCAGCAGAAGGTCCAAGGATCATGCCCAAGGCCGGCACCGCTCCAGCAGAGACACACCACCCAGGAGGCACCCAGAGAGCAGCGAGACAGAAGCCCAAAGCATCAGCGATACTTGCTGCTGGTCCTCAACAGCGGAGGAAATTCAGCATCAACAAATGCACGGGAACGCTGGGGAAAAAAAGGTTAAATCCACAGGCGAGGGGCAGCCCCCAGCACGGGGAAGGGGCAGCATGGGGCAGAGCCATGAAATGATGCAGGAAGGCAGGCAGGGAGGTGGGGACACCCAGGGGAATAGGAAACAGCAGGTCTGGAACATCCTCATCGCGCAGTAAGACTGGATCCGGCCAGCCCCAGCACCACCGAGTGTACGGGGGGTTTTCCTGCCCCCTTCCCATTTTCATGGGACTTACAGTCTGGCTGGAGGAGCAGGAGAGCACAGGCATCCTCTGGACAGATGACTTCTGCTGGGGTTTAGAGAACAAGCAGCTCCCAGCCCAGAGCTATTAGATGCCTTTGCCCTAATGAAGCATTAGGGGCTGCTGAGTGATGTGGATTTAGCAGTGATACCATTAACCATGTAATTGCTTGTCAATTTAGAGGAGATGCTCAGCCTGCGTGGAAGCACAGGCAGGACCCCCACGTGCTGGCACAGCTCATCCCGGTCCTCAGGCATGAGACCAGCGAAATGCCAAATCCCAGCCCGGTGACACGCGCCAGCCAACTGGGACAGATGCTCTGAGACCCCCAATAACCCCCGTGTTTCCACCTCCAAGCAGCACCGGGGCCGTCCCCCGTGCATCGCATCCTGCCTCCCCACCGCCAGTGCCCAGAGCGTCACCGGAGCTTTTCTTCCTCCCCTAAAAATATTTCAAATGAGAAGAACTTAGGTTTTGGCAGATGGGAGGCTCTGGAAGTAATAGCTGGCAGCAGATGAAGGCAAGGGTCTCTTAAATGGTCAGCTTTGGACAGAGCGAGACGTTTGGTTTCTCTTCTGGATTCCCTCTGGCAGGACTCCGCTATGATTTCGGCCCCAAAGCACAATTAATGTGCTGAGACTGTAGCCAATCCAAGTCTCTTTCCTTTTATTATTCTTAATTACTCTTCCATCTGTGCACCACAGCCCCGCTCCAGCCCCAGCCCGCCGCTGCGGGGACGCAGCCCGGACACCCGCCCCATGGTCTTCCCTTGGCTCCAGACCCCTCCAAGATTCCCGTTTCCATCGCACAGCTTCAGGTGGATGCAGCTGCATCCCACCAGCACCCACCACCACCCTGGGGTGCCCCCGCAGCCTGACACCCATCCTGCTGGAGCAGATGGGGGGGACAACCATCCACACCAGGCTGAAAGCCCCTCTTAGCACAGGTTGAGACCCCTCGGGTGGCCCTGAAGATGTGCTGGACACATCTCCGGTGTGCTCAGATGCTGTGTCTCCAGACCTGTGCACAGATCTACAAGCAGACTTAAAATAAAAACCTGCTCATGTCACCTTCCCTCTCCTCCCAGTCTCTCCAGTTGTTTTATGAACTCTTGGTATGGCGGTGCGGGTGTTGCACTGGTAGAGATGTGGCACCAGTAGAGAGGTGGTGCACCAGTAAAGGTGTTGGTGCACCAGTAGAAAGGTGTTGCACCAGTTAAGGTGTTGGTGCACCAGTAAAGGTGTTGCACTGGTGTGGTCACTGCATCAGCAGAGGTGCTGCACCGGTGCCCA
>NW_010121783.1:4180-4481 GCF_000699245.1 Pterocles gutturalis
CCCCATCCCAGCCCAGGGGACCCCAAGAGCCCCTTCCAGGTCCCGGAGCAGAGCCACCCGCCTGCTCCATCGCACACACCCCCCCCGGAGCACGGCTTGGTCACAGCCCCCTCTCCTCCTCCCCGGCTGAGCCCCGCACGCAGCCTGCGCTCACGGTATCGCCATTATTATTAATATTTGTATTATTTCACCCCCCCCGGAGCACGGCTTGGTCACAGCCCCCTCTCCTCCTCCCCGGCTGAGCCCCGCACGCAGCCTGCGCTCACGGTATCGCCATTATTATTAATATTTGTATTATTTC